>NW_024423761.1:0-1067 GCF_017311325.1 Ursus maritimus
GCGCTGGCGAGCGGGATTATGGTATCCAGCGTTTTGGCGCACTGGGCCTTTGAATGTCGCTAGAGACTCAGAGGGCCCTGCCCATTCTCCTGCCCTGAATGACCAGCGGCGCCCCTAGCGGCCCACGTGGTAGCGGGGTCGCAGTGTGAGTCTGGCACTGCGGTTTGGGGGTCCCCAATGCCATACGTTGCAGTGCAAGGCCCCTTGGGAGAGGCCCCTCTGGGGCCGTCCTAGGGTTAGTGTTAGCACCCAGGAGTCCGGCAGGCATGATCCGCCAGCTGTGCGGTAGAAGAGGGCCAGGCCGAGGTGAGGGCACCACCGAGCTGGAGCGTGGGCCCAAGCATTTTGGCGCGGGGGGCCTTGGAAGGTCGCTGGGGTTTGGAGGGCCCTGCTGGTTCTCCCTGAATGGCCAGCGGCGCCCCTAGTGGCCTGGTGGGTGGCGGGGCGCCATGGTGAGTAAGGCGCTGGCGCTCATGGGTCCCCAATCCCTGGCGTTGCTGCACCAGGCCCCTTGGGAGGTTCCCCTCGGGGGCCAACCTAGGGTTAGGGTTAGCCCCCAGGGGGCTGGCATGCTCGATCTGCTGGCTGTGTGAGGAGCGGAGTTGCGGGCCGAGTTGAGGGCGATGGTGAGTGGGAGCTTGGTCCCCAGCACTTTGGCGCCCTGGGCCTTCGAATGTTGCCATGGCTCATAGTGCCCTGTCCATTCTCCTGCCCTGAATAAGCAGCTGCGACTCTAGCGGATCCATTGGTGGTGAGGCGGCAGGGTGAGTCCCGCACTACGGCTCCGGGATCCCCAATCCCCAGCGTTGCGGCGCCAGGCCCCTTGGAAGGGGCTCCTCCTGGGATGACCTAGGATTAGAGTTAGCACCCAGGAGGCGGCAGGCCCAATCCTCTGGCTGGGCGGCGAGAGGTGTGCGGGCCGAGGTAAAGGCTCTGGCAAGCGGGCGCGTGGGCCCCTGCATTTTGGCGGGAGGCTTCAAATGTCACAGGTTTCTCCAGGGCCCTGTCCGTTCTCCCGCCCTGAATGACCGGCGGCACCCCTAGCGGCCCGGGTGGCGACAGTGCGG
>NW_024423761.1:1970-2171 GCF_017311325.1 Ursus maritimus
GGGCTCGGAAGGGACCTGCCCGTTCTCCCGCTCTGAATGACCGGCGGGGCCCCTAGCGGCTCGGGTGGCTGAAGGGCAGCAGGGTGAGTCCAGCACTTGGGTTCGGGGTCCCCATCCCCGGCGTTGCGGCGCCAGGCCACTTGGAAAGGGCCCGTCGGGGGGCCGACCTACAGTTAGGGTTAGTCCCCAGGAGGCCAGCAG
>NW_024423762.1:0-2170 GCF_017311325.1 Ursus maritimus
CACACACACACACACACACACACTCAGGAAAGCCCACTCTCTTTCTGCATGAAGGAAAAGCCCTGTTGCTGGCCACAAACCATAGGATGTGATTCCAAGCAGAGCAGGAGAGAACAAGTCCCTTCTTCCTCCTCCAGCCTCATGGTCTCCCTCTGGTGCCCCTGACTGGCACAACCTGTGCACCCCTGAGTCAGCTATTTAATTTCCTTAATCCTCAATTTCCTTGTCTGCCAAGTGGGACCTCACGCTAGTCCTACTTTATGGAGTTTTAGGGAGAAGTCAGTGAAATGATACATGTGCTGTGGCACATGTAGTGACCATTCAAGCAAATAACTTTCTCTAGTATTAAGGAACACACAAGGAGAGAGGGAAGTTAGAATTTTTTGTCTTACAGTCAGTTTCTGGTATGGGGTCATTTTTTCTATTGAAGGGACAGGCTATCTTGCCCCTTGAGTTTGAGTGTCTTCCAGAACAGCTTTATTTAATGTAGAGAAAATTGGAAGTATAAGTCTGGACTCAACTGAGAGGTCAGGGCTAAAGGATCAATAGAATGAATGTGTAGTAAAGCCATTTAACTTGGTCAGTGTAAGTTTTCCTGATACGAGCGATGCAGGGCCATGAGCAGAGAGAGACGGGTGTACTCAGAAGTCACGTGGAAGCTTGTGAATGGACACTAAAGCTGTGGTTCTCAAGTTCTAGAATCTAGCAGAATCACCTGGAGGACTTGTTCAAACACAGATTTCTGGATCCCACCCCGGAATTTTGATTCAGTGGGCTGGGATGATGGGGTTTGAGAATTTGCTTTTCTACCAAGCTCCCAGGTGATGCTGAAGCTACTATTCAGTGACCGCGCTTTGGGTACAGCTGTCCAGGGAAGTAGAACAGGGCTGCAATCATTGGTAAGTATCCGTACTAGTTTAAAAAAAAAGTGGGTAGGAACTTCATTCTTGAGTACCTACTATGTACCAGGAGTTTCATAGACATTATTTAATTTCATGAGTTTCAACTATCCTAAAAAGTAGGTGTTATCATTCAATTTTTCAGATAAGTAAATTGTAACCAAGAGAGATAAGGAGCTTGCACAAAGTCATGCAACTAGTAAGGTAGCATCACTAGTATCCTGATCTAGATCAGTCCCACTCCAAAACCTGTATTTTTTCCCAATGTGTCATGCTCTCAACTCTCACTGCGAGTCAGATCAGGAAGGTAATAGGAGGCTTGTTTGATAAGAAGGACCTACAGTTCACAATGAGGTTTTAAATACCATCTAGATGGTAACAATTCCCAAGTTTATCTTTCTACGCCAGGCCTACCTCCTGAAACCCAGTACTCAGCTGCCTACCCAGCATTGCTTACTTCCTCCTCAGCTGTCCTAAGTTGAACTCTTACTACCTCTGCAAGGGTGCGTCCCCTTCAGTATTTCCCCTCCCAGCCGATGATAACTTTATCCTTGCGAAGGCTCAAGGCAAATATCTTCCTCTGCTCCTCTCACAAGCTCCCCATCTGATCTGTCAGTAAGTCCTGATGGCTTGGTCTTTAGAATAAACCCAGCCACCTCTCACCACCTCTCCTGCACCCACCATCATCTCTGGCATTGATTACATACTTAGTGCTCCACTCTTGTTCCTCTGAAGCTTATTTTCAACTCTGTAGCTAGAGTAATCATTTTAAAATCGGAGTCAGATCACGTCCCTTTCTAATGAAACCCTCCAATAAGTCCTTATTTTACTCAAAATAAAAACCCAAGTCCCCATGACACTGATCCCATTACCTCTGCTCCCACGGCTCACCTTGCCTCACCTCCTCCTACTCTCCGCCTCTCCTGTCTCCAACCCAGTGACAGTGACCTCCGCCATTCCATGGACACCACCAGGCACACCGTTGTAGGGGTATTTGGTACTGGCTCATCCCTTTCCTTGGAAACGTCTCCCCCAAGTTTAACAGCTAACTCCCTCCCTCCATGTCTTTACTCACATTCCACCTTCTCAGCGTGGCCTGTGTAACACTGCTGCCAGGAACCCTGGTCCCCTTACTCTTTTTTTCTGCCTTTTTTTTCATCTTTTTTCCTCATGACCTTTTTATGACTATATAATATACCTGCTTGTAATATTTACTATTCATTGTCTACCCATCCCCCTACACACACACACACACACACACACACACACAC
>NW_024423763.1:0-2169 GCF_017311325.1 Ursus maritimus
TGAGTAGAGGAATGATGTCTTATTCATATTTATATTTCCCATGGCCCACCACAGGGCCAGGTACACAGTAATTGTTTAATAATTATTTGTTGAAAAGATAGTGAATTGTTGGCATTTGAGAATCTGGTGAGAGATTTTAATACATCTAATAAATATTTACCCAATAAGAAAAGGACAGGATCATCTATTTTATGATTTAAAATGGGAAGAAATAAGTGCATTGTAAATAAAATATTTGGATAATAATGATTGCTAGACCTTGCTTGCTCTTGGCCTCTTGGGACTATTAGATACATGTTGCACATGGTATTATAGAGAATGTTCAACTTTTATGATTTCATAAACCTGGTATCAAGCTTAGTAAAGGCTTTTAGGTGGCCAGATATAATAATGATTTTTATTTCCTTTCTCCGAAAGTTGGAGAAGCTAAAATTGAAATGCAGAGCAGAGCTTTAAAACAAATTCTTATGAAGTATTTGTATTATGTCAATCAGTTTATCATCAATATTTATTAAGTAACTGTTCTTTATTCCCATGTTGTCATATGCTTCGTGGAACTAGAAAAGAAGTAAAAGAAATTGTCTCCAACCCTAAGAATTGCATACCTGTTGAGAGAATGAGAATAAACATAAACCAAACTACTAGAATCCAACACAGTGTTGCTCCTTCAAATCTTCAGTCTTATGTCATAGGTTGGTTTCTCTGGGAAAATGACTCCGGGATTGAATTTAGTGCTAGTTAGTGTTAGTTTAGTGTTAATTAGGGAGTGCCCTAGTGAAAAATACAAATGAGAGGTAGTATGGAGGAAAAATAATTTCCGAGGGTTAATTTTGCTGTTCTTTTATATCTTGAGTACATTTACTTAGTTTATTTTTAGTCTTCCTAATTTTTTTTTCTTCCTTGCTTTAACATAAATTTATTCACAATGTCAGTTTTCCTCTGGGCACCTTATATTTGAGATGAAATACATTTCTTTTTTTTTTTTCCAATATGAACATCTGTATCTATCTATCATCTACCTACCTACCTACCTATCCTTTTTTTTTTTTTTTTTGCCTAAGACTCTCAGAAAGGTGTTTTAAAATTTTTAAATTGGCTTTTGTTTGTTTTTGTCATTCTTTTAAATTAATATCTAGTTTCACTGACTTTTGATCAGAAAATAAAGGTTTTATTTTGTAAAATTTTGGGATTTTTTTTGAAACTTGTAAATTTTCTTTGTGGCTTAATTTATGGTTTTATGAAAGTTGCACATATATCTGAAAAAAATGTGTATTCTCTCTTTGTTCAATAGGCAGTTCTAAAATATCCATTACCTTAATTGTAACAAATTATCTGCATTCTTGCTCTTATTTTCTACATCATATGTTTGAGACAGGGGACTTGAATTTTCCCATATTACAGCAGAATTCTGTTTTCTCCTTGTATTTCTAGTGGCGTTTTTTTCCATATATTTAGAAACTTACTGGATTCAGAAATGTTCTTGACTATCGTAACTTCCTGATGGATTGTACCTTTATCCTTATGAAATGTTTCTTTTTGTGTGTTTCAGAGTGTCTGCTCTGAATTCTAGTTTGCTGGTATTAATATTGATATTCATGGCTTTCTTTCTATTTACATTTTTCTGGTGTATCTTTGACATTAATTGTATTCATTTATGATTAAATTACCGAATTTCATAAAGAATGCATGAATTTATTCTTGTAAAATAATCATACAATTACAGAAATAAGTAAAGGAACTGTTAGTGTTCCCTTTGTTCCACCTCCATTCCATTCTTATTGCCAGAGATAACTGCTATTAAGGATTTTGTGTATATTTTCCAGACCCTTTTCCAGGCAGAGGAATTTTTTTTCCCCTTGCTATTTATTTTCTTTTCTGAAACTCCTATTAAGATGGATATTGGCCTGTCTGGGTGAGTCTCCTGGCTTTTAATTTTATCTCTCATACTTTGCATATTCTTGCCATTTTTCATTTTGGCAGACTTCTTTATTTTTAAGGTTGGATCTGGAATTTAACATTTTGTTGAATTATTAATATAGGTGACAATCCATACTAGTTGGCAGTACCTCAGATTTTGTCACCAGTAGAATCACAGGTATTTTCAGGGGTGCCTGGGGGGCCTAGTCGTTTGAGCCTCTGACTCTTGGTTTTGGCTCAGGTCATGATCTC
>NW_024423764.1:0-5530 GCF_017311325.1 Ursus maritimus
TGTACATCTGCTTCGAGAAGAAAACAATAACCAAAAATGCTGACATGAAGATAAGAAAAAAATAAAGAACCTTTTGGCTCCCATAAGATTAAAGTCATACTGACATGTATATACTGAAAATGCATGAAATCATTGCATTTCCTAAAGCCCAAGCCTTGGAGGGTCTGAGAGCCACTGAGCTTGCCCAGAACCAGGCACACCCCAGCAGGGAGGGCTGGTGCAGAAAGGGAAGGGGCAGGACTCTGAGGGTGGTCTGCAGCTAGAGGGGGTCCCTGGAAAGGGCCAGGTGTGTGGGGGGAGCCTGGCCCAGGACCCCACCCATACCTGTGCTGGGTGTTGGGTAGAGGAGGCACCTCTTGGACCCCCTGCACTTTCAGGGTTCCAGGGGCTTGAGGGCGGGTTGCCTGGCATCCCAGGGGCTGGGGCACCACCCTCCCTGACCAATCACCACTTGGGGTGCAGCTACGTCTCTGGAGCTGTTCCAGAGTTGCAGTGGAAGTGCAGACATGGGGCAGAGGAAGGGGCACTGGGAGAGAGATAGTTGCCCTGCAGAGGTCCTGGCTGGCGAGTGAGCAGCGTGCACCAGGGCGGGGTCGGGGCAGGGTTCGCCCCAGGTGGGAGGAAGGGTTCTAGAAGGACACTTGGAGAGGGTTCATTGTGGGGACTCAGGTGAGTTTTCTTTTCCCCTTTAAAGTCTCTTCTGCCCCATGTCCTCAACTGGCCTTATTCCCCATACCCGTGAACTCCAGGGCGCCCACTCACCTGAGCTTTTGTGGGATGGGTTGCAGAATTTCAGGGTTTCCCCTGTTCCCCGGGAAGAGTGCGGGTAAGGACCTCACAGAATCCCCACCTTCAGTGGGGTGTCCCCCGGTTCTCTGACACAGTGCAGGTGATGCATCTTGAGCAGTACCCCGAGTTCAGCGGGGTGTGCCCTGGTCCCCCAGGCACAGGTGTGGCAGTAGCAAGCCCCAGAGCCGTCCCCCAACTTCAGCATTATGCCCCGTGTGCCCCCGAGTTAGTGGTAATTGGCTGTTAGAATCATGCAGGAAAATCCTCCAGGTGGGGGCCTGGAGGCGGGCGTAAACCAGACCCCACTCTAGTTGCATTGGGAATAGACGAATTGAGGGTTTCTTTAGAAGAGTAAGTCTGCTTTCCAGAAAAGGCAAGGTCATTGGTCTATTGAGAATGAAGATAATTACTGCTAAACAACAAGTATGTGTTGCCCCTTCGTCCAGAAACCGAAGCAGGTGTGCAGGCTTTAGGTCAGAGGTGCCTTCTTCTCCCCAGCTGACAGCACTTCTCTGCTCTGGCTCCATGAGACCCGAGGTTTTGGACGTCAGCATCTGAGTCAGGGAGGCAGCTTGTCACAGGACGCCAGTGTTCAGAGAAAACACAGCTATTTTGGCATAATGTCCTATCTATGTCAGGACTGGAGGTAACACCTCTCATTATCCCAAAACCTCCTGGGCTTTTCTCTTTTCTCTAGTTGAGCCACAAAGTAAAATTGAAGTAGCTGTCAGCATTCTGGGTTTGGTGCAAGAATTACTTAGTTTCCCTGCAGGTAGAACTTTGCAGGGGATCACAATTTCTCTGTCCATTTATTGCTTACAAATGTATTTTGACTATCGGTTTCCTAGGAACCCTCTTTTATTAGAAAGGGAAGGTGAGATTCACTCTGTGCCTGTTTGTAACATCTAATTTGTTCCTTCATCTAACAATGTTTATTCAATTGGGCCTAAGATATGGTTGAGTGGCCAGCATCTAGAGTTAGGTGGCTTTATTCATCTGATACAGACTTGGATGATGTCATTTGACAAAGGTGATGTTTCATCATTGCTTAGTTTATTTATCAGAAGAGTTAACATTAGGGTGGAGGGAAAATTCAAAATTATCCAAAGCGGCCTGTTCCTGTTTAAAAGTTGAGCTTGACTTTCTAGTTTTACTAAATGTATTATCTCGATATTTTGAGGTGCCATATTCTCTCTGTAGTTTCTTTGGTGGTGGAGTCAGAAGGAGAGTCTGGGAATTCTTTTGGATAGTGACATGCTGGTGGCCTCAAAGGGCTTGGCGTCAGGAGCCTTGGGGTGAAGTCTGCAACTGCTGGCCTGACCCTGGGTGCATCTCCCACAGGTTTTGTTTCCTCTTATGAAATTGCCGCCAGATAATGTTCTGCTTAAAGGGGAACCCTCCCATCCTGTTGGTGGGAATGCAAAGTGGTGCAGCCAGTCTGGGAAACAGTGTGGGGGTTCCTCAAAAAGTTAAACATTGAACAACCACATGATCCAGCAATTGCTGTCCTAGGTATTTACCCAAAGCATACAAAAATGCAGATTCGAAGGGGGTCCATGCACCATGATGTTTATAGCAGCAATGTCCACAGTAGCCAAACTATGGAGAGAATCCCAAAGTCCATGTACTGATGAAAGGATAAAGCAGATGTGGGGGAGGAGTTAAGAAGGCGGAGGGGTAGGGGACCCCTTTTTCAACCGGTCCCCTGAGTCGAGCTTGATAGGTAACAGACCAGCCTAAATAACCACGGAATCAGCCTGAGATGCAGGAAGATATATCTGGATCTCTACAAATGAACATCTCCAGCACTGAGTATTGAGGTACCAAGAGGGGAGCCGTAAAACTGCGCACAGATATGGGAAGATAAACAGAAGGGGGAGGGAGCCGCCGCATTTGGTCGCCGGGAAGCGGCAGCCACCTGCAAAAGGGGAGCGGGCGGAATCACGGAGGGCACCCCCGAGAGAGCGGACTGAGACCCTGAACCGGGAGAGCGTGCCACCAGGCATCTCCCGCAACTCCGGAATCCCAGTGTGCTCACGGGATCCAGACTGAGACCGGGAGCTCCCGGAGCGTGTGCGGGGCGGCTGGCGGCTGGCGGGCCACCTGCACAGGGGAGCGGGCGGACTCACAGACGGCACCCGCGAAACAGCAGACTGAGACCCTGAACAAGGTGCGCGCGCCGCCAGGCTTCTCACGGAACTCTGGAATGGCGGTGTGCTCACCGGGCATAGACTGAGACTGGGAGACCCGGGAGTGCGTGGGGTGGCCGCTGGCTGGCGGCATTAGAAACACAAAGGACAGAGACGCGCCGGCCCTGAAAGTGAGGGCAGGGATGCTGGGTGTGGGGCGCACATCCCGGGACTCTGCAGGGTTGAGCAGCACCAACAGTAACAGAGTTAAAGTGGCCAGACATCACCGTGGAGAAGCGGGCCTAATCCTCTGTTCTGTGACCTGAGGCTGAAATTCAGCCGCTGCTGCACTCTGACTCTCAAAGGCAAGCAACCGAGGGCCGCAGAGAAAGCTGAAATCGTCAGAGGTGCCACCATCCAGGGACCGGATTACCCAACAGGGCCTGATACGCGGGCAGGCTCAGACCAGGGGTGAACCTTCTAAGGCTTGCGGGGCGCTCTCTGCTAGGCTGCCGGCGTCGAAGAGCCCTTCGGTCTCGCCGACTCTCACTTCCCTCACTCCCTGCTTCTGTTCCCATTACTTGCTGACTGTCTGTCTCCCTCTCTCAGATAAATAAATAAATAAAATCTTTAGAAGACCCACAATCTCTAAGATCCCTACTAAACCAGGCATGGCCTGGGACCCAGATAAATATTTTGGGCTCTGGACAACTGCAACCTCTCTTATCAGAATGACAAGAGAGAGCCCCACAAAAGAAAGACAGTGAGTCTGGCCTCTCTGCCACAGAAATAACGGATATGGATATAACCAAATTATCAGAAATGGAATTCAGAGTAACAATGGTCAAGATGATGAGTAGACTTGAAAAAGTATTAAGGAAAATGTTACTGAGAATATAGAATCCCTAAGGGAAAGCGGAATGCAGAGCGATTGACAGAAATTAAAAATTCTATGAGCCAAATGCAGGCAAAACTAAACTCACAACAGCCAGAGTCATGAAGCAGAGGAAAGGGTTGAGTAATTGGAGGATGGGTTAATAGAGAAAAAATGAAAATGAAGATGCTTTTAAAAATCACGTCACGAATGTTGGCTACGGGAGATTACTGACTCAACGAAGCAGATCCAATGTTAGAATCTATCGGCATCCCGAGGGGATGGAGAAAAACAGAGGTCTAGAAGAGATATTTGAACAAATTGTAGATGAAAACTTCCCTAATCTAGCAAGGGAAACAAACATTCGTGTCCAAGAGGCAGAGAGGACCCCTCCCAAGCTCAACCATGACAAACCTACGCCATGTCACGCCACAGTGCATTTCACAAATATTAGATCCAAGGATACAGTGACATGGCGGCCAGGGCAAAGAAATTTCTCACGTACCAAGGCAAAGGCATCAGAATTACGTCAGACCTGTCTACACAGACCTGGAATGAGAGAAAGGGTTGGGGGAGCATTTTTAAAGCTCTTTCAGAGAAAAACATGCAGCCAAGGATACTTTATCCAGCAAGGCTGTCATTCAGAATTGATGGAGAAATAAAGACATTTCAGAATCTCCAGTCACTAACCAATTTCGTAACCAAGAAACCAGCCCTACAGGAGGTATTATGGGGGGTTCTATAAAAGTAAAAAGGCCCCAAGAGTGATACAGAACAGAAAGTCACAGCCAATACAAACAAAGACTTTACTGACAACATGGCATCATTAAAAGCATATCTCTCAGTACTCAGTCTTAATATTAATGGCTTAAATTCTTCCTTAAAACACCACAGGGTTGCAGATTGGATAAAAAGAAATGACCCATCCATTTGCTGTCTACAAGAGACTCATTTCGAACCCAAAGATGCATTCAGACTGAGAGTAAGGGGATGGAGTACCATCTTTCACGCAAATGGACCTCAAAAGAAAGCCGGGGTAGCAATTCTCATATCAGATAAACTGGATTTTATACTACAGACTATAGTTAGAGACGCAGAAGGGCACTATATTATTCTTAAAGGAAGTATTCAACAAGTGGATATGACAATTATAAATATATATGCCCCCAACAGGGGAGCAGCAAGATACACAAGCCAACTCTTAACCAGAATAAAGAGACATATAAATAAAAATACATTAATAGTAGGGGACCTCAACACTCCACTCTCAGAAATAGACAGAACACCCTGGCAAAAACTAAGAAAAGAATCAAAGCCTTTGAATGCCATACTCGACGAGTTGGACCTCATAGATATATAGAGAACACTACACCCCAGAACCAAAGAATACTCATTCTATTCTAATGCCCATGGAACATTCTCAAGAATAGACCATGTTCTGGGACACAAAACAGGTCTCAGCTGATACCAAAAGATTGAAATTATCCCCTGCATATTCTCAGACCACAACGCTCTGAAATTGGAACTCAACCACAAGGAAAAATTTGGAAGAAACTCAAACACTTGGAGACTAAGAACCATCCTGCTCAGGAATGACTTGATAAACCAGGAAATCAAAAATCAAATTAAACAATTTATGGAGACCAATGAGAATGAAAATACAACAGTCCAAAACCTATGGGATACTGCAAAAGGCAGTCTAAGGGAAATACATAGCCATCAAGCCTCACTCAAAAGA
>NW_024423764.1:5555-28517 GCF_017311325.1 Ursus maritimus
CAAACCCGAATGAGAAGCCTTCTTGCTCTTTGCTGCACTGGCAGGCTCTTTCCTCTCTGGCCATCTAATGGAAACTGCTCTACAGGAGCCCTCAGCATTCCATCTTTATCTGGGGTTATTTCCTGAATTTCTCTCCCTCTTACAGCCCAGCTACATCATTATTGAGCTCTCTGCAATCTGAGTCCTGCTTCACATTTTCTGCTCTTTAGAGCCTTTTTCTTTCCCTTCTGTCTCCATATGCTTTACTCAATTTTCACCCCCAGCCCCCACAAACCCTTCTCTACCGGCTGCCCTCCCATCTGGAAGCAGTCTTTGATTACATTAGTATTAAAAACTATCCTCAGTCAGTCCACACTTCCTGACCTGTATTGCATCATGTTCTCTCCACTGGAAGCTGCATTTGCATTTTATCACATCCACCCTGGCCCAGATGGGGTCACCCTTCAATCCCCAATATTTTTAGAAAGGGGAGGATTTTTGTTAAACTTATTAATCCTGATATTCATGGCTTTTCAGCTGAAAATTTGGCTTTCTGTCCAAGGAGAAAAAGTATTGCTCGAGGATTCTAGAAGCCTATAGCCTCCTCTTTCCTTCTCTGTGTTGAAATGTTACGAGTGGGTGTGAATTTTGATGAACATGACTGAAAGAAATGTCGTCAAGAAAAGGAGCAGAGATAGTTTGGAGTTAGGCTCTAACCAAATGCTACTAGCTTCTTCACCACTTAAAAATTCTTGGGGGACAATTGTTGGTCTCAGAGTACAAATAACATTCTTTGCCAGGACATATTCAAGGGATTACTTTTTTTCCTTTCATCCTAGATACTTAAGTGATGCACTGAGAGTATAGAATGTTGTGATATGCGAATTGAGTTGTCTGTTCATATTCTTGAATAGCTATTTGAATTTGGTACTGCTGCCATCAGTTTGCTTTTTCCTGCAAAATGGAGACATTGTATTTGAATATTTCAAAGGTCTAATTCATTCATAAATGTGTGCATAACCAGTCTGAGGCATGTTGGAAGGTAGAATTAGGAACTCTTTCCTTGGAAAGAGGAAACTGTCAAAATGAGACTAGGAGAATTTAACCCTCCTTATTTCTACCTGGAATTATCCTACTGTAACAAAGAGAAGGCAAGTTATTACCCAACACCCAAGCGACTATAGATGCATCTGCCTTCTAAAGGAAATGGGATAAAATAATTTCACATGTACTATTCCTTTCCTCTCATGGGTGGTTGAGATGATAGAAAGTAAGGAAATCTCAAAGTTTCTTCGAATTCGTTTGTGTTCTTTGAGGGAAGCCTGGAAGAATCTGTTGCATGGCACTGTCCCTAGTGAATCTGGGCATGCAATAGCAAGGTCTGAGCTGGATGGTTGCTGTCCATAATAAAGAAGAAGGAAGGGTATCCTCTCTGGGAGGCTACAGGAAGAATCCCCAGAAAATAGTGAAGCATGGAATTCTTAGACAGCTAGGCAGTAGACTGAAGCGGACACCTGTCATCAACACTTAAGAAAAGTCTGCTCCATGCAAATGCCTTACGTGAGAAAGGTTTTGAGTAAAAAGAAAAAAAAAAAAGACAAAAACAAAAAAACAAAACAAAAAAACAGCTAGAGGGAGAGTGAGACCTGAAGTAAGATCATATAGTTCACTGGAAGATGGGACTCAAAACTAGAAGGGATTATTTGCAAACATTTTGACATGAGTTTTGGAAATTTGGAATAGTGGGGTCAAGACACATAAAGGCATGTCTTATTTGCCCTATTTGTCTCTGGTTTTTAAAAGAAAATTACCACCCACCCAGGGGCACACCTTTCCCATACTTTGTGTTCTTGTGCCTAAAAGTTGTAGGAAGCCCCATATGTGTAATTTATGTTTGCCTTTTAAATGAGGCATAATCAACTGCAAGGAGCTTCATGCTCCAGTTTATAAACTATGAGGACTAATTTGGTATAATCCATATAATATAGCACATTTAGAAAGGAGACATTTAAATGTATAACTTTTATCTAAAATGTAGACTTAATCCCATTTTGCTGTATTACTCTTTCCCAGCTATAATTTTGGAGTCACTATAAATGTTCTAATCCATCAGCACACCCTCAAACATTTTTCATTCCTTTAGAAACTTGGGAACTGTTGTGGGTGATAATCAATACACAGTTGCTTGAGCTGTTGAATTTACTTGATATCATAACACAGAGTTTTATTGAAAACATATTCGATACTTTAGTACAATTACCTAGAACACAGTAATTGTGTAATAAGTATGAGGTATTACCAATATTAGTATGTTTGCTGTTATTATTGGATAACCAAGTATGATCCTTTTACAACTATCATCTCTTTAAAAACCAAACAGCACTTTAAGGTGAATACCATTGTTCTAATTTCATAGAAAAGAAGAGCCTGAGGTTCAAATAACCCAAGTGTTACTTTCCTGTATTTTAATAAATAGAAAATGGCAAGTGAGCTATTCAAATCCCAAAGTACACGTTCCTTCCGTGATACAGTTTTCAAAATTCAAGCTGCCTTCCCTGGAGATGAAGTGATTATCGATTGGAACACGGAAAAACATTAAAAATATTTAATAGGTTTAATTAATTTTAACACATGTAAGAAAAATATTTATGACCAGTAGTTATGGATTTGGGGGTATAGCAGTGATTATAAAATCTTAAAATCTTTTTATCGGTGTAAAAATGCACATTAAACTTAAAATATGTATACATAATAATACAACTTTAGAAAAAGTCACAAAAGAGATATTTGAATGGCTGAAATTTATTCTTTTGTTTTTTTTTATTTATTTATTTTTATTTGAATGGCTGAAATTTAGCTAACACTACAATGAATCACATTTCTGGACTACTCAAACTTCTCTCTTCAGGAACTTCGCTGATAGCTTGGGGACTAGAAAATCTACCCATACATGTACACAGAAACATCTTATCTTAAAAATATCCCTGAAAATTTTTATCTACTAAATTGTTATTGTCAAAGGAAATATCATTCTAAAAGCAAGTAAAGCTTCTTATATGCTCTGACATCAGCATTCTCTCTTTCCCCTCACTCGCTTCTTCTTACACTCTTCTCCTAAGCTACTGCCTCCTGGGATGACTCCAGGCATCTGAGGAAAGGTGGTTGTCGGAGCACCTGAGGACTTGATCCACTCCAAATGTTACATTTTATTTTGGCTGTCACTCTCTAGGAGGAACATCGTGCCCAGACCGTCATGGGCAAATACCTGCCCTGCCCTTGTTTTCCTGTCTGTAGAGGGTGCCCAAGATCCCCCAGCCTCTGGTATTTCATGGCCTCCCCTTCGATATAGGCTGGAACTAGTGATTTGTATCTACTAGATAGAATCTGACAAAGTGATGAGATGTCACTTCCATGGAATTAAATTACAAAAAGGCTGTGACTTCCATCTTGCTGCACTCTCTCCCCTTTGACTTCTCCATGTGCACTTTGATGAAGCAAACTGCCAGGTTGGAGAGGCCCATCTGATAAGCTATTGAGGGCATCTTCTCTCAAAAGCCTTCAAGAACTGACACTCTCAGTCCAACACTCATGGTGAATGGTGTCCTGCCAATAATCATAGGAGTGATGGTGAGTGAGTCTTCTCCGAGTGAGACTTAGATGTGGTAGGCACAGCCTGCACCTGGATTGCAGCCCATGGGAGGCCCCGAAGGAAAAGACCCAGCTGAACTGGTCTGACCTAGAAACTGAAAATAAATGTAGTTGTTTTCAAGCTACTGAGCTGGGAAGCCAATAGATAACTAATATACTGCCTTACTAGATTAGATTTTAAAAAGGTCACATTATTGGACCTTCTCTGTACCCTTAAGCTGTATTTTACTCACTTAGGGAGAATTTGTCATCAGATATATTTTACTGACCTTTAACTTCCTGCAGATATTCCTCATTTCTAATCCCACCATCCCACCTCCAGTTATTTCTGGTAGATACCCAGGATGTTTTTCTCTCACATTTCCTTATGAATATTGATCCTATCAACTACAGTGAGGTTTCTGTCTTTTCTTCCTATCTGTCCATAGCCATCTGCTGCTGAGCCCACTGTTACTTATGAAGCTGGGGAAGAATTTGTCCAGCCCTGCTTCCAGTAGGGGCTGAATTCAGCTGCCCACTCCAGGAGTTTCTACCCTCTCTGCGCACTGACACAGAGGTTCTAGAGCTTTACGATGTGTCAGAGGCAATATGGGAAAGGCTCTGGAGTCCTTGATAAAAAGCCTGAAACGGTTCCAATTCCAGGGCTGAAGAAGGAAGAAAGCCTATTTTCCTATTGCTTACTTTAAAAGCTTTTCTTCTTTTATTATATGAACATTTTGAAAGCTATAAATATTCTTTTAAGCACAGCCTTAAAGACATATCACAAATTTTGAGAGCTTTTTCTCTTTTTTACCTTCAGTCTCTTTTCTCTTTGTGATTCAGTTTGGATGGTTTCTATTGCTATGTCTTCAAGTTCTGTTAGTTTTCTTCTGCCTTGTCTAATTTCAGTGAGTTTTTAATTTCAGGTATGGTGTTGTTTTTAGCTTTGGAAATTACTGTTTTCATATGCCAGCTGTTCTCTCCCTCGTTACACTCATGTTTTTCTTCCAAATCCTTGGGCGTATTTATAATATCTCTTAAAGTTCTGCAGTACAATTCCAACACCTATGTTTTCATGACTTCATTACTGACTGATTTTCTTCTGATTATGGTACATTTTTCTTACTTCTTTTTCATCTCATATTTTGAATGCCTAATAGATAATACAGAAATTAAATTACAGAGTTTCTGGATTCTGTTGGCTTCTTTTAAAAAGTATTAAGATTTGTTTAGGCAGGCAGTTAAGGTACTTGCTAATCAACTTGATCATTTTAAAAAGTTTGCTTTAGCATAAGCCTTGTTTATTAGCAAGCCTAAACTGTGCTTTACTCTAGGCTTATTTACCTTGACTGTGAAAGCAGGACATTCTGGGACCTCTACTGAATGTTCCAAGGGACTCTCTTCTCTGCTTGTTTGCAAATCGAATGTGTCTCAAACCTATTGTGATCTCTAGGAATTGTTTAGATTACAACTCTTTAGTAGCTGTTCTTTTCTAGTGATTTGTTCTTTGCTAGTCTTATAGAAAAGACCTACCAGTGCAGGTTTAGCTTATATTCAGCCAATGCCTCAAGGAACCCTTATGCAATTTCTGGCTAGCCCCTCCTCTCTGGCACTCTCACCAAAGTCCAACCACTCAGTCCCCTCAGCTCTGATCTCTGCCACCTCAACTCCCTGCAAAATCACTTTGCTGTCATGGAATTCTCTTTCCCTGTGCTTAGCTATTCAGCACCCATCATTCAATTTACCTTTTCGCAAGGTTTAAAAGTTTAGCCTATTGTATAATGTCCGAAAATAGTTGATTTCCATTTTGTGCAGTTTTACATTTTATACAGTTTTTAGTTGTTTGGCAGGAGGGTAGATTTTTGCCGCATTTGGTTCCCTAAACAGAGCTTTTCTGTGTCTAATATCTTAGAAGAAATGAACATCAACTGGTTTATCGGTTTTCATTTCTCTTCTTAGGAAATAAGACGCGTAGTTCACTGGGATTCAGCTGGAGGGCAACTTCCGGTGACAGGCACCAAGTTATATTCAGAATTATTCCTCTCTTTTACCAACAATGCTTTGCTATTAGTTCAAGCATTCTGCCTATTCCTTCCTTCCTTTAAAATTGGTCTCCACTCAAGAGTCTTTAGTATTTATGCAAATAGACACCAGTTAGACCAGGGCGACCAGACTGCCAGATTAGCTCAAGCGTGCTTGCATCTAAGCATGGGGTGTAGCTCGAGGCTTAGTAGTTCTAGCCTCACTCTAAACCTTTATACACTTAGGAAATTCTCTTTATTTTTGATCAGATATATAATGACACTCCTGGCTCCTCTTTCCTCCATTACACATTTGAGGCAGGCAAAAAAGAACTCCTCCTTTTCAAATATTTTCTTTAGAAACTTGCCTATAAGAGATGGCCAGTTTTTGTATTTGCCTCCTATTGTGTATGTTAAGGAAGAAAATATCCTGCCTGTAACAATGGTTCTGAAGAATCACATGAGCAGTTGTCAAGGACTCATATGGGTGGTCTTTATTTTTCTAATATCAAATCAGATCTGACACCAAATCCCTCTATTTCCTAAGGCTAATGAGAAAATGATTTTCTGTCATTAGTGAGATTCTTCCCTTCAGGGTATGAAATGATTCTAAGGGTCTTACTCAAAGTATAACTTTTAGGGAGATAGCTCTGGTTTGGGGAACATATATGTGGTTTTTCATTTCTAAACCTGGACATGGTACCTGAAGGAAGTGGCCCTATGGTTTTGTGTCACACTTGAACAGAAGGATATCTGTGGCACCTGAAGCTGCACTCATGTGGTTTTAACCTCTGGAAGAGTGACATACAACCGCTTCAGGATTTTCCATCCTTGGCTCTGTCAAGGAGTAGTGCAAGCACTCCTGGTTTTTCAGGGCCCCCTCCTCTCCTGGTCTTGAGGAATATCTTCTGTTTCTATTCTGTCTTTTCTTCACCAAAAGCTTTCCCTGCTCCCCAGAAGTGTTTGGTGCATTATTTCCATCTTCCTCAGAAACAGGTATTGAGGTGTTGGTAGCTATCTCTCTATACTGCCATTAGTCCCAGTTAAGAGGACACTAACATCTATTTCCTAAAAAGAAAATTAGGGGAGTACAAAAATACACACACACACACACACACACACACACACAAATTAATGTCTCAATAATTTACCTCATTTTTTTTGGTCTAAGTTCAGTTAGCTTCTGGTGGTCTCATACATGGTTACTGTGCTGTGTTCTCCCACAAATTTTAACTATTTATAATATCTATCATTGTTTTTGGAGTCCATTTATTTTTAGCTTTTATAATATGTGTGTTTTACGCTTCTTGAAAATGAATTCCATTTTCTCAAAGGGTTAGAAACCTGAAGGGGAAAGACAGACAAAGGGCAATTCTGTAAGAAGTGAAATGTATCCTCTGACGATTTTTAGCAAAAGAGCCAAAGATCTCCTAATGTGTAGCAAGTTTTTATTTCAGCAAATGTAGTTTATCTACTATGGGTGCAATACATAACACACTATTTTAAGTTTGGAGATAGATTCCAAGAGACGGTCTCTATGTCTCAGATGCTTGTATTCTGACAGACTACTGCACTGCATTATGCTTGCCTCCTAGTCTTCAGTTTTCACTCCTCTTTTTTCTCCTATCTCTCTTTCTCTGTCTGTCTCTCTCTCCCTCTTCTTTACATGACTCTGTCCACTCCCTTAATGGGTCCTCTCCTGACATCTCTGCTTCAATTCTTCCTGTGTGCCAAATTTTCTCTTTGTCATTTAATCAAAGGCTTTTTTATCCCTTAGCAACTTGCCCATGCTAGCATCATGGCCACCTGAGCCCACTCTAGCTACTTTTTCACTTTCACTCTCATTTTTAACTGCTTCCACCATTCAGATTTATAATGTGTAACTCACATCAAAGTACACGAATTCTGTGTTCTTCACAATGGTGTTCTGCAGTAAGCAAGGCAACTGTTATTATTTACATGTTACAGATACATTTATTAAGGCACAAAAAGATAATGTTACAGCCATAATTTAGTAGGAGAAACTGAAGAATAGAACAAAGACCTTCCAACTCTCGATGCGAGTTCTTTGCAAATTGTACCACAAGTCCTTCAAGTTTCTTATGCTTGCAGGGTAGCCCTTGACCACATGCAAAGTTGTGCTGTTTTGCGCCACCCCGTTTTAACCACTCACCGTCTTGAGGTGGGGGACTATGTCTTTCTCATCTCTCCTCTCCCAGGGGAGTGCATTCCTGAGCATTTATTAGCTGTCTGATAGTTGATGATATGATCCTAAATAGCCTTTAGCAAAAGTAGTGTACTGGGGTTGGGCATGCAAAGGAGAGCTGAGTGGGACAGTGACGCAATGAAGAGGCGTTCTCTTGGAGAAGCTTGTCAGTTGGGTTTGCATATTTTGTACATTTCTACACCAATGAAATGCTTGATGGATGATGCAAATGATAAGCCAGTGTTGAATCTCTCTTCTTACTTGCATGGAGTTTTAGGTTGTGGACTTCATTCCAATGAAAGAAGATGGAAATGGAGTTCCAACTGTGGGAGGGGAAAAGTATCATTTCCCCCAGAAGCAGATTGATTTAACCTTTAACACTGATGTTAAAAGCAAAAAACCATGGAGTTTCTTCCCCAACACACATAGCTGCCCTTTGATTCTGAGAAGATTATGCTTTTCTTCAATGACTCTCTCCTGCCTCTGCTTTATTTATGTTTGCTCTTGGTGAGTGGGCTACAGGGAACTTTATCTTGAAAGGAATGCTGTTCCTCATTATGTAGATCATGTAGGCCATGGAAGCCTTCCTTAATGAGATGGTTCTTGGTTTGTCTCTACGCTACTTTTTCATTTCAGAAGGAGTTCATGTATCACAGTCTCCTTGTGTATAAGCGAGCATTAACGCCTGCCTTCTCCTTACCACAAAGAGATGTATTGAAGATTTATGTTTACAAGAAGGATTGAACTTCTTTGAGCTAGTTGCAACCAATAGAAATGTTATTACATCCAATTTGTGAATAAGGAAGGCGCAGATTGATTGTCTGATTTGTTCAAGGTTGTACATTTAACAAATATAGTTATTGAGGAGACAGAAAGAAGAAGGGATGAGTGCACAGAAACTGTCTCCCCATCCAAATGGGGGTTTTTCATTGTTCAAAAGAAGTCATTAAAAAATCCTGCATTGTGTGAAGTTTCTGGTTTAATTCCAGTTGGTTTTCAGATTGGCAGCACACGTGGACCTTTCTTTTCATTTCTGTCTGCCATTTATATAATTTTACTTCCCATAAAGTCCTGTTCCAAGCTCACCTACTTCCCAGATTAATCTCACCTCCTCAGATTCTGAAAGGAGAATGCTGTGAAAAGAAAGAACAAGGGTTTCAGAAGCCAGTATTGGCCATAGTAATGACAAACTCTGAGTTCCAGTTTCTTCATCAGCAAGATAGTATAATAAAATAATAAATAATAAAGGATAATAAAAGGTTAGTCCTTTTGCTTGAAAGAGCTGTAGCTATTGAGATAAGGCAAGAGAGATATTTGTAAATTAGAAAAGACTATATAATTCTAGTTATTATTTTTATTATCCTTCCTTTGCTTTGTAGATTCTGCCTGTCCTTAATATAATACTCTGTTTGCACTATATTAAAATGTCTATTTAAAAATTGCCTTCTAAGTCTTTTCCAAGCCCTTTTTGTGGCTTAAAATTCCCCCAAGGACAGGATTGTCTCTTCTGGGTTTTATATCAGTGCCTCCTGCTTTCACATTGGTGCATTGTCAGCTGATATCATCTTGAACATAAGAAGTTCCCTGAGAAGCAGAAGTGATGGAAAGTGACTTTGGATCATCCACAGACTATGATGGCGTAATCTAGAGATACCGTGCTACCATCGGAAGAATGAGAGAAGGAATTTGACATTGAAGTTGTAAACTATAGCGGCTTGACATGAAGCATGGAGCAAATGGTTATTTAGCATTAGCAACAACAGACTTTAGGGGGTAAAGGTAAGAAGTAAAAAAAAAAATACTGCCTTATGGGTAAAGGCGGTTCCCATGATAGAATCAAAGCAAACTTCATGGCTTAGCAGGAGGTGGAGAGCTGATAGTCCATTGGGATCCCCCATCTCTCTTCTCTATGAGGTTTCCATCTTTCTCTTGCTAGCACTTCACTGGGAATCCATTGCCACTGGCTCTTCCCTAAGGACTCTGCTCTCTCTCCCTTAAAATTTCAGGCCAAATGCAGACAAAATCCCTTCAGTACAGTTAAAAACAGTAGGAAATGTCAACAAGTTTCCTAAAAACAGCAAAGGCAATGAAAAAAAAATGCAAGAAATCTCAGACCAGTACATTTTACAAAGTATGAGTTCATAGCCTGTGAGAGATGCCAGCTTGTCCAGTTGTGAACAGATGCCTTTACTTTTTCCCTCAGAGCTGCTACGACGTTAAAAGCATCTTCCCTGTTTTCCTAGCTTCCAGAATACCATTAACTAAGTATGGGGGTTGCCATCATAGCTCCCTCTTTGTCTCTGCACTTGGTTACAAACTGTAGGATAAAGACTAAGGAGGAAATACAGTTCTCACCTCTCCACTCACCCCCACCCCTAGACCCTATTACTAAGTTTTTCATTCATGAGGGGCAAATTTTTCCCCTGGCCATTGCCACAGTTTGCATTGAGATTCCACATATTTTACAAATAAGAAATGGCTTGCTCTTTTGCATAAGGACAGCTCATTTTTGCAACAAAACATATCTATACCACATGAATTATGCACATAAAAAATAAGGGCTCCTTTCTTCACACTGAAGAAAACTGATTCTTAACTTTTGAAGATTCCTACATTAATTTTCAAGGAAAACCCATGATTTGAGGACTTGGGTGTCATGTTTTCAACTTCAGTTCTACAGCCCACAATAAGGTAATTACTAGTTATTGCTTGATTGTTGATTTAGCTAAGGACCTGCTTATGTGACCGTGCTGGCGTATTAAATATGAGAAATCATTTGCTTTCTTCCTGTAGTCTGTCAGGAAGTTTTATGTGTAAAAGTGAGTCCTAATTGAAGAGATTTTGATATATCTAAGACTGAAACAACAACAACGTAACTTAACAACAGCAACAGCAAAACCTGAGTCAAAGGAAGGCTTTTGGAAAAACCTAGGACATTTTCTCACGATCAGAATTTTCAAAGTTATAATAATATCATAACCATGATATATTCACCTTATTCTTAGATTTCCCCCAATTTTACTGGACTCATGTGTATGCACATGTGTATGTGTGCATGTGTGGCCAGTACTGATTACTTTTGCCATCTATGATGACCTGTGTATGTACCAACACAGCCAAGATATTGAACTATTACAACACCACAAGGATCTCTTGTACTATCCTTCTATAATCACACCTCCCTCCCTCCTGTGTCCCTGTTTGCCCCTAAACCCTGGCAACCAGTTATCTGTTCTCCATTTCTAAGAATTTTGTTATTTCAAAAATGTTATAAAATGGAGTCATACAATCTATAACTTTTTTGAGATGGGCTTTTTTCCCTGGGCATAATTTCTTAGAGATCCATCCAACTGTTGCTTTTCAAGAATTCATTCCTTTTTATCAATGAGTAGCATTCATGGTATGTATGTCTCCCAGGTTGTTTAAACATTCACTTGTTGAAATACCACATGGGCTAAGTTCCCAGTTATTGGCTTTTTGAGAAATAAATCTGTTATGAACATTTGTTTTTGTGGGGTTCTTTTGCATGTAAAGGAAGTAAATTTCTCTGGGATAGAGGCCCAACAGTACAATTTCTGGGTCATATGGTGATTTCATGTTTGGGTATGAAACTGTCAGACTATTTTCCAAAGAAAGTATCATTTTAAATTCCGTCTGTAAAGTAGAGTCAGTCAGTTTCTCTGGATAGCCTCACCAGCATTTGGAGTTGTCAGTACTTTTTAATGTAACCCTCTTGAGAGGTCTGTGGTGATATCTCATTGTGACTTTGTGTTTCTGTAATAGCTAATGATATTGAACAGCTTTTCATGAGTCTTTTTGCCACCGTATACCCACTTTAGAGAAATGTCTATCCATGTCTTTTGCCCATTTTCTAATTGGGTTGTATAATTTAATTTATTTGTTTATTTCGTTGTTCAATATTGAGAGTTATTTATATATTTTAGATACAAGTTCTGTGTCAGATATGTATTTTTGTGAATATTTTCCATCTATTTATAGCTTGTGTTTTCATTCTTGTCACATGGGCTTTCACAGAACAGGTTTTTAAATTTTGATGAAGTCCAATTTATGATTTTCCTCTTATGGGTCCTGTTTTTGGGTCAAGTATAGCAACCTTGATTAGCTCTATATTCCAAAAAAAAATTATCCTATTTTTTCTTAAATTTTTGTTGTTTTATGTTTTACATGTAAGTCACTTGATTCATTTTAATTATTTTTATATAAGTTGTGAGATATAAGGTTTCAGTAGATTTTTGTTTGTTTGCCTATGGATATTCCATTTTGTTTTGCACTTTTAATTGAAAAGGCTATCCTTCTTCACTGAATCTTTCACCTAAAAAAATAGATTTGATCCATATCTCTGTGGGCCCTATTCCTGGGTTTGTTGTGTGTTCAGTTGACCTACGTGTCTATTCCTCCCACCAATACCATGCAGTCTTAAATACCGTAGCTAGATAGTAAGCCTTAGAATTGGGGTGAGGGATTTTATTCCTAATTATTCTCTTACAAGCATTTTAGCTATATTCTCTGATGTGTACCTTACAGCAAGCTTGTTTATGTCTACAAAAATAACTTGCTGGGATTTTGATAGGAATTAAATTAAATTTATAATTCAATTTGTGGGGAATTGACATTTTCACCATGTAGAAACTTCTGATCCATGAACATGACGTATTTCTCCATTTATTTAGGTCTTCACTTTGTTTCTTTCGTCAACATTTTGTAATTTTTGGCATACAGATCCTTTGCATATTTTGTTAGGAAGGTATTGTCCCCTAAGTATTTAATTTTCTTTGGACCAGTTACAGAGTGGTATTGTGTCTTTATTTAGTTCCTCTATGGGTTGAACTTGTATCTATGTGCCATAAACTTGTTAGTTCTAAGAGTTTTTGTAAACTCTGGGATTTTCTACGTGAACAATCATACCATCTGCAAATAGAGATAGTTTATTCCTTCCTTTTCCAATCTGTATGCCCGATTTAGAACTTCCAGTTCTGGGGCGCCTGGGTAGCTCCACAGTCGTTAAGCTTCTGCTTTCCGCTCGGAGAGCCCCATGGCCAGGCTCACCTCCTCTGCTGGGATCCGGCTTCTTTCT
Organism: Ursus maritimus; assembly: GCF_017311325.1. Classification (NCBI taxonomy): domain Eukaryota; kingdom Metazoa; phylum Chordata; class Mammalia; order Carnivora; family Ursidae; genus Ursus; species Ursus maritimus. The sequence continues at coordinate 18,484 of NW_024423764.1, forward strand.
CCCACTCCCCCTGCCTTGTGTTCCCTCTCTCTCGCTGGCTGTCTCTCTCCCTGTCAAATATATAAAATAAACTCTTAAAAAAATAGATCTTCCAGTTCTATGTTGAATAAGACTGGGTGAGAATGGTGTGCACCTAGCTAATATGTCTTAAAAGCACACTGAAAAATGGGGTATATTCAAGAGGGACAAGAACTTGTCTTGGTCCAGCTCATTGGAGGAGCCTGGATTGTTTAATGTGTATAACCATAACAAATATTAAAACCTATCTCTAATATTTGCAAACTCAGTTTTGGAAAAGAAAGGTATAACAGTTTTATGTTGCTGCGTGGCACTGGGCAAGGTTTGCAGGAAAAACCATAAAAAGAAGATTTGGGCTTATAAGAAGAAGAACATTATAGTGGGAAATACTCTCTGGCATCCAAGAAGGATATCTCATGAAGGTTTAGTTCTCATTTCTAAGGTATTTGAACAGAGACTTGAATTATCTTCTGTGAAGGACTATGTAGAAAGTGCTTCCCCTTGAGTCCCCAGACCTGGAATGAGAGAAAGGGTTGGGGAGCATTTTTAAAGCTCTTTCAGAGAAAAACATGCAGCCAAGGATACTTTATCCAGCAAGGCTGTCATTCAGAATTGATGGAGAAATAAAGACATTTCAGAATCTCCAGTCACTAACCAATTTCGTAACCAAGAAACCAGCCCTACAGGAGGTATTACAAGTAAAAAGGCCCCAAGAGTGATACAGAACAGAAAGTCACAGCCAATACAAACAAAGACTTTACTGACAACATGGCATCATTAAAAGCATATCTCTCAGTATTCAGTCTTAATATTAATGGCTTAAATTCTTCCTTAAAACACCACAGGGTTGCAGATTGGATAAAAGAAATGACCATCCATTTGCTGTCTACAAGAGACTCATTTCGGGCCAAAGATGCATTCAGACTGAGAGTAAGGGGATGGAGTACCATCTTTCACGCAAATGGACCTCAAAAAGAAAGCCGAGGGTAGCAATTCTCATATCAGATAAACTGGATTTTATACTACAGACTATAGTTAGAGAGCAGAAGGGCACTATATTATTCTTAAAGGAAGTATTCAACAAGTGGATATGACAATTATAAATATATATGCCCCAACAGGAGCAACAAGATACACAAGCCAACTCTTAACCAGAATAAAGAGACATATAAATAAAAATACATTAATAGTAGGGGACCTCAACACTCCACTCTCAGAAATAGACAGAACACCCTGGCAAAAACTAAGAAAAGAATCAAAGCCTTTGAATGCCATACTCGACGAGTTGGACCTCATAGATATATAGAGACACTACACCCCAGAACCAAAAGACTCATTTATTCTAATGCCCATGGAACATTCTCAAGAATAAGACCATGTTCTGGGACACAAAACAGGTCTCAGCTGATACCAAAGATTGAAATTATCCCTGCATATTCTCAGACCACAACGCTCTGAAATTGGAACTCAACCACAAGGAAAAATTTGGAAGAAACTCAAACACTTGGAGACTAAGAACCATCCTGCTCAGGAATGACTTGATAAACCAGGAAATCAAAAATCAAATTAAACAATTTATGGAGACCAATGAGAATGAAAAACAACAGTCCAAAACCTATGGGATACTGCAAAGGCAGTCTAAGGGAAATACATAGCCATCCAAGCCTCACTCAAAAGAATGAAAAATCTAAAATGCAGTTTTTATATTCTCACCTCAAGAAAGCTGGAACAGCAACAGAGGGACAGGCCTAATCCACACACGAGGAAGCTTGATTGACCAAAATTAGAGCTGAAATCAATCAAGCAGAAACCCAGGGAAGTACAGTGAGGCAGATCAACAGGACTAGAAGCTGGTTCTTTGAGGAGAATCAGCCAAAATTGACAGACCACTGGCAAGACTTATCCAAAAAGAAAGAGAAAGGACCCAGATTATTAAAATTATGAATGGAGGAGTCACGGCGAACACCATTGAAATTGGAGGATTATTAAAAATTTTTATCAACAGCTATATGCCAATAAACTAAGCAATCTGGAAGAGATGGAATCCTTCCTGGAAACCTATAAACTACCAAGATTAAAACTGGAAGAAATTGATTTCTTAAACAGGCCAATTAATTATGAAGAGAAATTGAGTCAGTGATAAACAACCTTCCAAATAACAAAACTCAGAGCCGGGCTGGTTTCCTGGGGAATTTTACCAAACATTCAAAGAAGAAATAATACCTATTCTCCTAAAGCTATTTCCAAGAAATAGAAACAGAAGGAAAGCTACCAAACTCATTCTATGAGGCCAATATTACCATGATCCCCAAACGAGGCAAAGACCCCTCAAAGGAGAATTACAGACCGATTTCCTAATAATGAATATGGACGCCAAAATCCTCAACAAGATACTTGCTAATAGAATCCAACAGTTCATTAAAGGATTATCCACTACGATCAAGAGGCATTCATACCTGGGATGCAAGCGTGGTTCAATACTCCGCCAAATCAATCAGCGTGATACATCATATCAACAAAAGAAAGACTCAGGAACCATATGATCCTCTCAATCAATGCCGAAAAAGCATTTGACAAATACAGCATCCTTTAGAAGTGTAGGAATAGGAAGGTCGTTTCTCAATCTCATAAAAGCCATCTATGAAAAGCCTACTGCAAATATTATTCTCAATGGGGAAAAGCTGGGAAGGCCTTTCCCTTAAGATCAAGACACGACAAGGATGCCCTCTCGCCACTATTATTCAACATAGTACTAGAAGTCCTTGCAACAGCAATCAGGCGACAAAAGGGATCAAGGTATTCAAATCAAAGCAAAGAAAGAAGTCAAAATGTCTCTCTTTGCAGATGACATCGATACTCTATATGGAAACCCAAAGCCACTACTTAAACTATTAGAAGTTATAAGAGCAATTCAGTAACGTGGCAGGATACAAAATCAATGCTCGAAATCAGTTGCATTTCTGTACGAATAACGAGAGCGAAGAAGAAATTAGGGAATCCATCCCATTTACAATAGCACCAAAAACCATATGTTACCTTGGAATTAACTAACCAGGAAGCGTAAGGACCTATATTCACAAAGAAACTATAAATCTCTCTTAAAAGACATTGAGGAAGACATAAAAAGATAGGGGAAGATATTCCATGCTCATGGATCGGAAGAATTAACATAGTTAAAATATCCATGCTACAGAGCAATCTACACTTTCAGTGCTATCCCGATCAAAATACTGAGGACATTTTTCAAAGAACTGGAAGAAATAGTCCTTAAATTTGTAATGGAAACAGAAGAGGCCCAGATGTCTCCAAAGGAACTGTTGAAAAGGAAAAACAAAGCTGGGGGCATCAGGTGCGGTTTGAACTGTACTACAAAGCTGTGACGGTCACGAGACAACAGCATGGTACTGGCACAAAAACAGACACATAGACCAATGGAACACAATAGAGAGCCCGAAATGGACCCTCTCAGCTCTTTGGGCAACTAATATTTGATAAAGCAGGAAAAAAACATCCGGTGGGAAAAACAGTCTTTCAATAAATGGTGCTGGGAAAATTGGACAGCTACATGCAAAAGAATGAGGAAACTTGACCACTATCTCACACCATACACAAAAATAAACTCCAAATGGATGAAAGACCTCGATGTGAGACGGGAATCATCAAAATTCCTAGAAAGGAGAACATAGGCAGCAACACTCTCGACATCAGCCAAAGCAAACTTTTCATGATACATTCCCGAGAGCAAGAAACAAAAGATAAAATGAATTTATGGGACTTCATCAAGATTAAAAGTTTCTGCACAGCCAAAAAGGAAGCAGTCAGAAAAACTAAGAGGCAGCCCACGAATGGGAGAAGATATTTGCAAATGACACTACAGATAAAGAGACTGGTATCCAAGATCTACAAAGAACTTCTCAAACTCAATACACAAGAAACAAATAAACAAATCAAAAAATGGGCAGAAGATATGAACAGACACTTTTCCAATGAAAGCTTATACAAATGGCTAACAGACACATGAAAAAATGTTCAAATCATTTAGCCATCAAAGGAAATTCAAATGCAAAAACCACACTGAGACTGCCACCTTCATGATTGGAAGCTGGCAAATATAGACAAGGCAAGAAACAGCAATTGTTGGAGAGGATGTGGAAAAGGGAATCCCTCCTACATTGTTGGTTGGGAGCCTGAAGTTGGTATAGCCACTCTGGAAAACAGTGTGGAGGTTCCTTAAAAAGTTAAAAATTGAGCTACCCTATGATCCAGCCATTGCACTACTGGGTGTTTACGCCAAAAGATACAGGCGTAGTAAAGAAGAAGGGCCATATGCACCCCAATGTTCATAGCAGCAATGTCCACAATAAGCCTTCATCGTGGAAGGAGCCGAGATGCCCTTCAACAGATGACTGGATTAGAGTAAGTGGTCCATATATACAATGGGGTATTACTCAGCTATGAGAAAGAAACGAGTTCTCAACATTTGCCACAACATGGACGGCACTGGAGGAAATAATGCTAAGTGAAATAAGTCAAGCAGAGAAAGACAACTATCATATGATTTCTCTCATCTATGGAGTTTCATAAGAACTAGAATGATCAGTAGGGAAAGGGATAAAGAAAGGGGGTAATCAGAAGGGGAATGAAACATGAGAGACTATGGACTATGAGAAACAAACTGAGGGCTACAGAAAGGGAGGGTGGGGAATGGGATAGGCCGGTGATGGTAGTAAAGGAGGCACGTGTGCATGGTGCACTGGGTGTTATACACAACTAAAGAATCATCGAGCCTTACATCGGAAACTGGGGATGTACTGTATGGTGACTAACATAATATAATAAAAAATCATTATTAAAAATAATAAAAAAATAAAATGGGAAAGAAAGAAAGAAAAAAAGCAGATGTGGGATATATATATAATGCAATATGACCCAGCTTCAAAAAGAATGAAATCTTACCATTTGCAAGGATGTGGATGAATCTAGAGTGTATTAAGCTAAGCAAAATCAGTGAGGAAAGACAAATATCCTATGCTCTCATGCTTATGGAATTTCAGAAAGAAAACAGATGAACAGAGTGGAGGGGTGATGAGAGAGGCAAACAAGGAAATAGACTCAACCTTGGAGAACAAACTGAGTGTTGCTGCAGGACAGGGGTGTGCGGGGGAGAGTTAAATGGGTGAGGGGTATTAAGGAGGGCACTTGTGATGAGCACAGGATTCTGTAGGCAGGTGAGGAATCACTAAATCTTACCCCTGAAGCTAATATTCCATGGCATGTGAACTAACTGGAATTTAAGTAAAGAAGAAAGGAAAAAGTATTGTTCTGCTTCATGAAGAGTGAGGAAACCAAAATTGGCCAGTGATTTTGGCTGTACTATTCTATAGATGATAGTTGTAAAACACCCTGTTGTAGGATACACTAGTTGCTTATCACATAAGGAGTCCTCCGAAAGCTGCAATGAAAGATTCAGTTCAGAGCATGTTCATGTTCCACTGATATGTTACAGTTTGCACAGGTAGGAAAGAAGGTGGAGAGAAAGGCAACAGAAAGGGAAAGTAGGTGAGAACCTTTCATTAGTTAGCCTTATAGCTTTCTCATGAAAGCCTTGCGCCAGTGTGATTTTGGAGAAGAAGGGGAATCCGGGAGCTTTGCAGGGGGGCAGGAGTTCAGGTCTGGGTAAGCTGACCAGTCCCAGACGAAGGCAGAATACAATCTGCAGCAGGCTGTGGGCAGGGTGGGCTCAGGGGTAGCTGTAGCTGGGTCTCCTGGGTGAGAGTTGTGACAGGTGAGGGCTGTGTGCAAGTTCCAGGCTGAGGACAAGTGACGCACAGGTGGAGAGCTGGCAGAGAACCTTCTTCTGGGACACCAGCCTCACCCAACACACAGCCTCATCTTCTGTTCCTGTCACTCCAATTCAGACTTCTCGGAAGGTGAGTGAGAACACATCAAGAGCATTCTTAACAGAAGGGAAAGCATGTGCAATGGCTCTGGGGCAGGAGAATTTCAGGTATGTCCAGGAGCAGCAAAGGAGGCCCTGTGGCCACAGGAGCAAGTTGGGACATGAAGCTCAGAAAGGTGGCAGAGGGTGACAGAAAGCCATTCAGGGCTATATCCCCATGAGACCCTGTTTCCACTGGGCCATCCACAGCGACAGTGTTGAGAACAGATGGCAGAGGTTGAAGATGGCAAGGCAGGTCAATGACGAAGCTTTCCAGGAACTCGAGCACTGTGGACCAGACAGGTGGCCTTGGATAGAGTGGCTAGACCTCTTCTGGGTCCATTTGAAAGATGGAGCTCACTTGGGATTTGCTGATGGGTTAGCTATTAGGAGCAGGAGAACAGGAGGTAAAGATAACTCCCAGCTGTTGTGGGTTGTCCTGATCGAGGGGAAGGAGAGGGTTTCTTGGGGGTAGGAGGTAGTCCGTGTTCCGCATTCTGAGGAAGGTGCCTTTCCCGGTGGATCTGCTGAGGTTTGTGTCTGGGAGAACCTTTCACATCTCCTCCCTCAGCAATGCTCAAGTACAAGTATCCCTCACTTTTTAAACGTTCACAGTAAGACACTTGGTTTTCTTGGAAAAGAACTACGTTATTACCGGCTTCAGTAAGAGGGAAGAGACCTGAAAGATGATTTCCCTCTTATGAAAAAAGTGTACAGTGAGAATCACGTTCAGCATCTGTTTTTGGGGAGAAACACGACAGAGGCGGCATGCACCCCAACCAGCTCCTTCCACTGGGAACCGCTCTCCGCATCCAGCCACCAGCACTTTGAATGGTGCCTGTGAGCCTCTGCTGTGCTTTATCTTCATTTATGCTGAACCTACCTTAGAAACTTGTGTCCTGAGGCCTAAAAAAAGCCAAAGAGAAGGAATTTTGGAGTCTGAGCACACTGTCTAATTGTTCTGTGTAAATTAATGGACATTATTTCTTGACACCATTTCTGCTGTGCAAGGTTTCTCAGAAGCCCTGTACTTTCAAAGAGCAGGGAAACCTATACCCCATGCTGCGGGGTTAGTTTTAGTCTCCATGCTGGACAGAACCTTTCATGACTGTCGGATTTTCTTACTCAAACATTGAGACTTTGACCACCTTCACCCATTTCTACCACCTCATCCCCGAATCTGGCACCTACCAATCTGCTCTCAGTATCTATGTGTTCAGTATTTGTTTATCGCACGTGGAATGTACATGACAGCATCTGGTATTGGTCTTTCTGTGTCTGAGTTACTTGACAAGGCTCCCAAGGTCTGTGTTTCCATGTCTGGTTCTTGTGAATAATGCTGCTTGTAGTGAATGTGGGAGTGCATCTGTCTTTTGAGGCAGTATTTTTGTGTTCTCCAAATCAATACTCAATGGGAAACCATTACTGGGTCATGTCGTGATTGCATTTATTTTTTAGGAACCTCCATACCATTTGTCACAGTGGCTACCTGGTGCCCTTCCACCAACAGTGCACAGTGTCTCCTCGTCACACACCCTTGACCCCACTTGGTGTCTGTCTCTGGGACAATTGCTGTTCCAACAGTTTGTGAAGGGGATAGCCGATTGTGGGTTTGACTGATGTTTCCCTGACGATGATTAGTGATGCCGAACAACTTTTCTGTATGTTGGCACCTGTGTGCCATCTTTGGAAAATATCTATTCACATATTCCTTCCATTTTTTATACTTTTTTGTTTGATTTGTATGCGAGTGTTGTGTGTATTTTGGATATTAGCCTCTTCTCATATGATTCGCAGATATTTTTCTTATTGGGTCAGTGTCCTTTTAGTTTGATATCGTTTCTTTTTTGCCATGTGGAAGATTTCAGTTTGATGTTCCACTTGTTTATTTTTAACTTTTGTTGCTTTGCATTTGGTGTCCGATCCCCAGAAGACTCTTTGCCAAACCAATGTCGAGACTTAGTACCTGTGTCTTCTTGGAGGTTTATGGATTCAGGTAGGTCTTGTGTTCAAATCATTCATCCATTAAAAATTTTTGTGTGTGGTGTAAGAAAGTGGCCAGTTATATTCTTCTGCATTTAGTGTCAGTTGCCTGTTACCGCTCACTGAAGAGACAGTCCTTCCCTCATGGCATATCTTCTGCTGCTGTGTCGTAAGTTAGGATCATCTACGTGTGGGTAAGTTTCTGAGCTTTCTCTTCTGTTCCACTGACCTTGTGTCTGTGTTTATGCCAGTACCATCCTGTTTTGATGACAACAGCTTTGTAATCTACCTTGAAATCCAGGAGTGTGTTGACTGCACCTTTCTTTCTCCAGTTTGCTTTGGGTATTTGGGGTCTTTGTGATTCCATACAAGTTTGAGGACTGTTTTCTATTTCCTCGAATAATGCCACTGGAATTCAGATAGGGATTTCATCACATCTGTCGATTGCTTTGGGTACGATGGACATGTTCACATAATTAACTCTTCCAGTTAAGGAGCATGGCGTAAGCTTCCATTTGTTTGTGTTGCCTTCCAAATCTTTGACCCATACATTCTGCCCCCCTCGACACACATATTTCTCATTTCTTTTCTGCCATGTGTTGAGTGTACTATGTCCTCGTCATTTTTGGTTACTTTTATTCCTAGATTTTTTTTTGATGCAATTGTAAATGGCATTGCTTTTTTAATTTCTCTCTGCAAAATTGTGTCATCAGTATACAGAAGTTCAAGAAGTTAAGTCATCTGTGTGGCTCCATAGGTGAAGCGTCTGCCTTCAGCTCAGGTCATGATCCCAGAGTTCTGGGATCGAGCCCCGTGTTGGGCTCCCTGCTTAGGGAGGGTCTGCTTTTCCCTCTGACACTCCCCCTGCTCGTGCTTTTTCTCTTCCTGTCAAATAAATAAATAAAATCTGAAAAAAAAATAAAGACAACAGGTCTCTGTATATCGACTTTATACCCTGCAGCTTTCTTGAATTTGTTTATTCTAACAGTTTTTTTGTGTGTGAAATCTTTCGGGATTTCATGTCATTTCCAAATAGTGACAGTTTTCCTGTATGGATTTCATATCTTTCTCATTTTTAAAATGATGTTAGTCACCCTAGAGTACTTCATTTGTTTTTGATGTAGTGTTCCATGATTCATTGTTTGCATATAACACCTAGTGCTCATTATGACACGTGCCCTCCTTAATACCCATCACCAGGATAACCCATTCCCCTACCCCTCCCTTTCTGCAACCTTCAGTTTGTTTCCCAGTGTCAATAGTCTCTCATGGTTCATCTCCCCCTCTCATTCCCCACCTTCACTTTTCCCTTCCTTCTCCTAATGTCCTCCATGCTATTCCTTCCATTACACATAGGAGTGAAACCATATGCCCCAATACGTGCCCTCCTTAATATCCATCACCAGGATAACCCATTCCCCTTCCCCTCCCTTTCTGCAACCTTCAGTTTGTTTCCCAGTATCAGTAGTCTCTCATGATTCATCTCCCCCTCTCATTCCCCCCCCTTCTCTTTTCCCTTCCATCTTCTAATGTCATCCATGCTATACTTTCCATTCCACATAGGAGTGAAACCATATAATAATTGTCTTTCTCTGCTTGACTTAATTTCACTTAGCATAATCCCCTCCTGGTCCATCCACGTTGGTGCAAATGGGGGGTATTCATCCTTTCTGATGACTGAGTAATATTCCATTGTGTAGATGAACCACATCTTCTTTGTCCATTCATCTGCTGAAGGACATCTTGGCTCCTTCCTCAGTTTGGCTATTATGTACATTGCTGCTATCAACATTGGGATACAGGTCCCCCTTCTTTTCATTACTCTGTGTCTATGCGGTAGATACCCAGTAGTGCAATTGGTGGGTCATAGGATAGCTCTGTGTATAACGTCTTGAGGAACCTCCATATTGTTTTCAAAAGTGGCTATACCAGCTTGAATCCTCACGAGTAGTGTAAGATGGTTCCCCTTTCTCCACATCCTCTCTGACTTTTTTTTATTTCCTGTCTTGTTAATTTTTTTTCAAGATTTTATTTATTTATTCCACAGAGATAGAGACAGCCAGCGAGAGAGGGAACACAAGCAGGGGGAGTGGGA
>NW_024423764.1:29792-41065 GCF_017311325.1 Ursus maritimus
CCAATCTCCACCTATTTTTGACTGTCTCATTTTTTCTTGAGACTGATTTCTAGTTTCATATCATTGTGGTTGGACAAGATTTGAAGCAGAAGGTGAAGAGAGCATTCAGATGAAAGGTTTGTTATCTGGAGGGTTTTCTGAGGGCAGACCATGAGCTCAGTGGGGATGGAGGAAGGTTTTGTGAGACGGGGGTTGGGGTTAACCCTTGTTAGAATTACTGACTACTACCATGCAGGCTGTGTGCTACCATTCACACCGTAGTCCTGATGGACTTGTACTTCATTAGAAATATTTTCTAGGAGGTGTAGGCATAGGCTTCACTTAAAGAAAGGTGCCATGTGGGTTCATGGCATGACCCCAGGTCAGCAACCAGGATGTTTGGTATTGTGGGGGATCAGAACCAGGCTTTCTGTGGGAAGTGACAGAAATAGGGTATGGTGAGCTTGATGACCATAGGTGAGGTCCCTAGTGACCCACTGGGTGTTGGGTTCTGTGGATCTATCTGATCTGAGGCTGTGGAATTCAGGGACACCCTCCTGTCTGTGGATTTGTGTGGAGACAGGTAGACATCAGTGTCTGGCCAGGCACGAGGGCCGCACTGGACCACTACCAGAGGTGGAGCATGCGGCGGAGCCACTGCTTGGTTTCCACGAAAGCTGACCAGGGTCTGTGACTGTGATTCCTAGCAGCTGCAAGGGGAGAGGAGGCCGGGGGTGGTGCACACTTCCTAGACTTGTGGTCAGGACTAGTCTGGAGCCCACTGAAGTCAGCCACACCTGGCACAGATGGCACCCAGTCAGTGTAGCTGTGGGCACTGCTCCCATGGCACTTTTGGGCCGGCTCCAGGCTGCCAACTCCTGCTTTTCATCATCATCTTCAAGTCCATGTGCCTCTGCTCTTGCCCCATGGCCTCCGTGGTATTGTCCGTCCTCCATCTGGCCCTCGTCCCTGGTACCCTGTGCAGTCTGATGCCAGGGTAGCCTTCTCGAGACAAACATCTGGCCCTGATGGAACACTTCCATGGATCTTGTGTAATGCGAGGGTGATGCCCTGCCCCGGAAGGGGCCTGCAGGTCCCCAATCAGGAGAGCCATGTCTCCCTTTTCAGCATGGCCTGCCCTCCCCTCAGTCTTCTTAGGGAAGCTCTCCCCACTTCCTGATGACAGCTCTGAACTTAAAAATGAATGTCATTTTACATAAATCTATGCCTTAGTTCATCCATGGCATGTCTTTCAACCACGTTAGTGGGTTTTTTTTTGTTTTTGTTTTTTTTTTTGGTTTGTTTTGTTTTTTTAGCAGTTCTGAGGGGCTGTCTGCTCAAGGAGGGGATGACCTGGGTGGGCCAGCTTTCCCTCTCATCTCCCTCAGCATGTCTCTGAGCCCTGGGGCCAGCGGTCCCACTGAGGATTGAGGGACCCGAGCCAGCCCATCCTGAGCCCAGGCTGTATCAGCTCATAGACTGATGCGTGTCAGAGCTGTGTGCAGGTGGCATGGGCCAGGGGCAGTCAGTGTCTCCTTCTCATTCCTTCCCTCCCTTCCTCCCAGAGGTAGCTCAGAGCAGCCTTCAACCCCTGCATCTCCAGATCCCTTGACCTGTGCCTCCTGTGTTCAGCTGGTGACCTTGGAGTTTCGCATGGATTCTACCTCCCGAACCCTCTCCCGTAGCAGTTGCTGCATCAGGGGAGGGGTCAGACCCTTGTCTGATTTTGGTCTTCTTCCTGTCCCGCACCAAGCCCACCCACCTTTGCATCTTCCATGTATGTAAGCCCATCCACAGGGAACCTATTAGCCAAATGGATCCAGGTAATGAACATTGAAGTAGAGATCCAGGATCCATAATAAACCTGCTCTGAAACCTGTCCCAAAGTCTGTGACTCTCTCACACTGAAACAGAAACAATAATAGCTTTCTGGACTGTGAAGTGACATGTGTCTCTACTTCCAATCTTGAATGCATAGGTGCTGAGCCTGGACAGACAAGGACCATGTCTCCCGTGGGCTGTGATCCACGGTAAGTACTCAGTGAAATCTAAATTTGAGGCATGGAGTGAATAATTATTGTAGAGTGAATCCTCCCAAGTAGGGCTTATGCACAGTGTACAGGAAAAGCTTTTTCCAAGAGCTTCCTGAAAGAAAATTCTTTTTTTTAAATTTATTTTAATTCCAGTAGAGCTAACATACAGTGTTACATTCATTTCAGGTGTACAATAGAGTGATTCAGTAATTCTATATATTACTCAGTGGTCATCAAGAAAAGCGTCCTCTTGATCCCCTTCATCTATTTCACTCATCCCTCTATCCACCTCCTCTCTTGTAACCATCCGTTTGTTCTCTATTGTTAAGAGTTTGTATTTTGGTGTGTCTCCTTTTTCTCTTTTAGTTATTTTTGTTTGTTTGTTTCTTAAATTCCCCATTAATGTGACATCGTATGGGATTTGTCTTTCTCTGAATGCCTGATTTTAGTTAGGATAATACTCTCTAGCTCCATCCATGTGGCTGCAAATGGAAGGTTTCATTCTTTTTCAAGCCGAGTAATACTCCATTGTGTGTGTGTGTGTGTGTGTGTGTGTGTGTGTGTGTGTGAATACACACGTCTATCATCTCATTTGTCAATTTTTCTACAGACACTTGGGTTGCTTCCATATTGTGATATTGTAAATAATGGTGCAAGAAACATAGGGGTGCACGTATCCTTTTATGTTACTGTTTTCCTATTCTTTGGCAAATACGAGTAGTGTGATTGTTGGATCGTAGGGTAGTTTTATATTTAATTTTTTGAATAACCTTCATACTGTTTTCCACGGTGGCCACCACAGTTTGCATTCCCACCCACAGTTTGGGAGGATTCCCCTTTATCCACATCCTCCCAACACCTGCTCTTTGTTGTGCTTTTGATGTTAGCCATTCTGACAGGTTTGAGGTATTACCTCATTGTCCTTTGGATTTACATTTTCCTGATGATGGGTGATGGTGAACATCTTTTCACAGGACTGTTGGCCATTTGTATTTCTTCTTTGGAGAAATGTCTGTCCATGTCTTCTGCCTATTTCTACTTTAGTTATTTGTTTTTGGGGTCGAGTAGTATTAGTTGTATATGTTTTGGACACTATCCCTTTGTGCATATGATCTTTGCAAATACCTTCTCCTTTGAGTAAGTTGTCTTATTATTTTTACGTTTTCATTGTTCTTCTGCTGTGTGTGAAACTTTTATTTTCTTTGTATTCCCAAGAGTTTATTTTTGCTTTCATTTCCTTTGCCTCAGGAGACAGTCTAGAAAAACGTTAATATGGTCCATGACAAAGAAGTTACTGTCTTCCCTCCTGCTTAGGATTTTTATGGATTCAGGTCTCTCATATTGAGGTCTTGAAACTGTTTTGTGTTTGTCTGTATTGTGTAAGCAGTCTAATTTCATTCTTTTATTTGCGTAGCTGTCTAGTTTTCCCAACACCATTTGTTGTAGAGACTGTCCTTTTCCCTTTTTTGATATCGTTGCTTGCTTTGTGGAAGATTCATGGACCACATAATTGTGGGTTTCTGTCTGAACATATCGTGTTCCTTTAGTCGCTGTGTCTATTTTTATGCCGTACTGTCTTGTTAGGATGACTGCAGCTTTGTGAAGTATAACCTGAGAAATCTGAAATTGTGAGTCCTCCAGCTTTGTTTTTCTTTTCCACATTGCACTGGCTGTTCGGAATCTTTAGTGGTTCCATACAAATGTTTAGGATTGTTTATTCAATGTCTTTTGTTCTTTAATTTAAATTCAATTAGCCAACTTGCAGTACATCATTAGTTTCAGATGTAGTCTTCAGTGAATTTTCACTTGTGTGTAACACCCAGTGCTCATTGTATCGTGTGACCTCCTTAATGCTACTCACCCAGTTACGCCCCCCCCAAACTTCTCCTCCAGCAATCATCAGTTTCTTGTGATAGTTAAGATTCCATCATTGGTTTTCTCCCTCTCTGATGACTTCCCATTCTATTTTCCCTTCCTTCCCCTATGGTCTTCTTCCTTGTTTCTGATATTCCACATAGAATTGGCTTTATATGATCGTGTCTTTCTTTCATTGACTTATTCCACTCCAGCATAATACCCTCCAGCTCCACCAGGTCGGTGGCAGTGGTAAGAGTTCATCCTTTTCTGATGGCTGGTAATATTCCGTATATATATCATCCACATCTTCTTTATCCATTCATCTATCCATAGTCATCTGCACTCCTTCACAGTTTGTGTATTATGGATATTGCTGCTATGAACACTTACTTCACTGAATGGAACTGTCTTCACTACCTCTACTGTCTCTTTGGGGTAAATACCCAGAAATAAATTTTGTGCTGGGACATAGGGTAGCTTTATTCTCTTCTTGAAGAAACTCTGTACCATTTCAAGAGTGGCTGTGCCTGACTGCATTTGTACAGAGGTGTAGAGGGTTCCCATTTCTCCACATCCTCTCAACATATAATATATAGTTTTATGTCTTCTTATTTTTAGATATTCGGCCTCGTGTGATATGGCATGTATAGGGGTTTAGATTTGCATTTCCCTGAAGCCAAGTGATATGAAGCATTTATGCATGTATCTTTGGTCACCAGTGCGTCGTCATCAATTAGTGACTTCCATTTTAATCAATCTCAGGGATAAAGCTGGGTAAGGCACTGAAGCTGGATTGATGCCATCGGTTGGAGATTGTGGAGAATTTGAAAGATCTCCTTGGAGAGCAAGTTTAAAAGGTCAGTGTGAAGCTTCTAATTGGATCCGAGGACATCTCTGAAAGTGGGGTTGCCTGCGTGGGATGAGGGCCCTCTGGTACTCCCTATAGTCCTGCTGCAGCCCCAAAAATGACGGTTCCTGCTGTGGGGGCAGGCTGAGTCCTCTGAGTGCGTGCAGGGGTGAGCCCAATGCCTGGTGCCTTGGAAAGGCAAACAGGGAGGACCCTCAGCAGGGCCAGGGGTTGGAGTTAGGCCTCAAGACAGCAGGTCTGAACTCCCCCAGTGCTCAGAGAACTCCCAGGCAGTGAGATGAGGAGGCACAAGGGAGGAGAGTGTGAGCCTTGGGGTTTCATATGAAAGGGCCCACAAGGTCGGGGTTCACCAGAAAGGGAGCTCTCGAGGGTGCCCCAATTCTCTTGCCCTGAATGCTCTGTTGTGCCCCCAAAGCGGTACAGTTTCCTGTGGGATTCAGGCTGAGTCCTACAATGGGGCTTAGGTGTCCCCAATCCCCCGAGTAAAGATGCCGAGACTCAGGGAGGGACCCCTCTGTCTGGCTAACCTAGTGTAAGGGTTAGGGTCAGGAGCCCGGCAGGGGACAATCTGCAGGCTGTGCAGCGGGGCTCTGTGGAGGGCTGAGAGGAGGCTATGGGGAGGGTGAACATGGGCCTCAGGGGTTTGGGGCACGGGGGTGCTGCCAAAGTGAGGGGATGGGCTCAGGGGGCCTCCCCATGTTCTCGTGCCCTGTAGGCTCATTAGAGCCCCAAGGGGCACAGTTTCCCCTTTCGTTGGCAGGCGGGTCCTGCAGGGTGGGGCACAGGTATCCCAATTCCCGGGGCTGTGGTGTAAGTCTCCTGGGGAGTCCCCCACACCGCGGCCGACCTAGGGCTAGGTTGAGCCCCAGGAGTCCGCAGGCCCGATCTGCTGGCTGTATGGCAGTACGAGGCCTGAGGAGTGAGGGGTGTCAGGAGGAGGGTGAGCGTGGGCTTCAGGGTTGGGAGTGCGGGGAGGCCACGAGTCGCTGGTGGCTCGGGAGGGCCCTCTGGTTCTCCCTCCTGAGCGGCTCTATGGCCTCCCAAAGGCGCCGCGGTTTCCTGCGGGGTGGCAGACTGAGTCCTGCTGTGGGGCTCCAGAGGTCCCCAAATCCCCACGGCTGTGGCTCAGGCTCCTGGGAGGAGCACCTCCACAGATGAACTAGGAGTTATGGTTGGGGCCCAGAAACCCGCAGGCGAATCTGCCCACTATGTGGTGAAGCTCCGCCCGCGAGCTGGTGAGGGTGTGGGGTGGGGTGATCATGGGCTTCAAGCTTGGAGTTTAGGGATCGCCGGTCGCCGGGGGCTCTGTGGGCCCTCTGGTTCTCCCGCCCTGAATGCTCTACAGCCTCCCAAGAACACCGGGTTTCCTGCGGGCTGGCAGGCTTTATCCTGCAGTGGGGCTCAGAGTGTCCCCAGTCCCTGGGGCTGCGGCACTGGGCCCCCAGGAGAGGGGCCTACCCAGCCCGACCTAGGGTCAGGTCTAGGCCCCAGGAACACGGCAGAACCTGATCTGCCGGCTCGCCCCCGTGCGCTTGGTGGCAAGCTGAGGGAAGCGTGGGGGTGGGATGAGCGTGGGCCTCAGGGTTGGGTGTAAGGGGCCGCCGAAGGATGGCTGAAGAGTCTCAGGGGGCCCTACCATTTTCTCCTGCTGCGGGATGCTCTGTGGCGCCCCAAGGGGCATGGTTTCCTGAGGGGTGGCAAGCTGAGTTGTGAAAGTGGGAGTCCAGGGTACCCAATCCTGCGGGGTTAAGTGCAGTTGGGGTACAAGGTTAAGGTGGGTATGGGTTACGGTTAGGGTATGGGTGAGGAGTAGGGTTTAGGTTTAGGGTAATGAGGGTATGGGTTAGGTTTGGGTTTTGGGGTTACAGTTAGAGGTTATGGATTAGTGTACAGATTTAGGGTTTAGGGTATGAGTTAGGGTTTAGGGTTTGGGTTTAGGGTTAGGGTTAGGGTTGGAGTATGTGTTAGGTTTAGAGTGCAGGTTAGGGTTAGAGTACGGGTTGGGGAACTGCATTAGGGTACGTTTTTAGGTACAGTTTAGGGTTAGTGTTGGCATTCGGATTAGAAGTACGGTTTAGGGTATGGGTTTGGGTTAGAAGTGCGGGTTAGGGTTAGGGTACAGTTTGGGGTTATGGTACAGGTTAGGTTACGGTTTAGGGTTAGGGTTAAGTGCGGGTTAGGGGAGCGGGTTAGGGATAGGGATAGGGAGTGCGGTTTAGAGATTTAGGGTATGGGTTAGGGAGTGCGGGTTAGGGCAGGTATGGGTTGGGGAATGGGTTAGAGTCCGGGTTAGGGGTAAGTGCACGAGGTTGAGGTATGGATTAAGGTTAAGGTAAAGGGTACTGGTTAGGGTTAGGGGTATGGGTTACGGTTTAGGGTTTACGGTTACGGTTAGGGTATGGGTTAGGTTAGAGATGCCGGGTAGGGTTAGAATTAACGGGTTATGCGAGTTAGGGTATGGGTTAGGGTCAAGGGGGTTTAGGATTAAGGTTAAGGTATGGGTTAGGGTACTTGTTAGGGTTTAGGTTAGGTTTAGGGTATGGTTTAAGTTACGGGTTAGGGTACAGTTTAGGAGCTAGGGTTGTTCGGGTTAAGTGCAGCGTTAGAGTGCGATGTTAGGGTTAGGGTACAGGTTAGGATTCGGGTTAGAGTGCGGGTTAAAGTTAGGGTTAGAGTATGGGTTAGGGTACGGTTTAGGATTAGGTTACGGGTTAGGGGTAGGGTTAGCTAAAGGGTAGGGTTAGGGAGTAGGGTTAGGGAGGGTATGGTAGGGGGTCGGGAGTAGGGTTAGAGTTTAGGATTAAGGGTTTTGGGTTTGGGTTAGTGGTTAAGGTTAGGGTTTAGTGTTTAAGGTTTCGGGATTAGGGTTAGGCGTTAGGATTGGGTTTAGTGTTAATGTTAGGGTTTAGGATTTAAGGATTAGGGTTTGGGGGCGCCTGGGTAGCACACCGGCGGTTAAGCATCTGCCTTCGGCTCATGGCGTGATCCGGCGTTCTGGGATCGAGCCCACATCGGGCTCCTCCGCTGGGAGCCTGCTTCTTCCTCTCCCCTCCTCTTGCTTGTGTTCCCTCTCTCGCTGGCTGTCTCTATCTCCTGTCAGATAAATAAATAAAATCTTGAAAAAAAGGATTAGTGTTTAGGGTTGAGTTGGGGTAGGGTTAGGGTTAGGGTAGGGTTAGGGGGTTAGTGATAGGGTTAGGTTGGGGTTAGGGGTTAAGGTTTAGGGTTTAAGGTTAGGGGTTAGGGTTTAGGGTTAGGGTTAGACCCCAGTAGGCCAGCAGGACCGATCGACGGCTTTGTGGCGCGGAGAAGTGGGCCCCGATGTGGCGTTGGTGACGACAGCATGGGCCCAACCATTTTTGGTGCAGGAGGGCCTTAGAGAGTCGCCAGGGGCTCGGAGTGCCTTGCCCGTTCTCAGCTCTGAATGACTAGCAGGGGCCCTAGCGGTGGCTGAAGGGCAGCAGGGGTGGATCCGGCACATGGGCTCGGGTCCCCATCCTCGGCGTTGTGGAGCCACGCCACTGGGAAGTACCTGAGGGGCTGACCTACACTTAGGAGTTAGTCCCAGGAGGCGGCTGAGCCCAATACACCACATGTGCGGCGGCGGAGTGGTGGGCCAAGGTGAGGTGCTGGTGGTGCCAGGCCTGGGCCGAGCGTTTTTGGTTCCAGGCGCCTTCGAAGGTTGGAGGGGATTCGGAGGCCCTTCCAGTTCTCCAACACTGAATGAATGGTGGCGCCCTAGCAGCACGTTTAGGAAGGGACCCTCAGGGGCCGTCCTAGGGTTGGGTTAGGGCCCAGGAGCGGCAGGCCAGATCTGCCACGGCTGTCTGCGATGAGCAGAGGTGCGGGCTGAGTTGAGGGGCGATGTAGCGGGAGCGTGGGCCCCAGTGTTTTGGCGCCTGGGCCTTGGAGATGTTGCCGGCAGGGCCCTGCCCTTTCTCACCCTGAATAACCAGCGGCGCCCCTAGCGGATCCGTTGGCGGTGGGGCAGCAAGGGTAGGAATCCTGCACTGTGGCTCGGGGATCCCCAATCCCTGGCGTTGCGGGGCGAGCCCCTTGGGAGGAGCTCACTCGTGGGCTGACCTGAGGTTAGAGTTAGCCCCCAGGAGGCTGAAAGGCCCAATCCTCTGGCTGGGCGGCGAGAGGTGGGCGAGCAGAGTAAAGGCGTTTTTTTTTTTTTTTTTTTTTTTTTTGCGGCGGGAAGGCGTGGGCCCATTTTGGCGTGGGAGGCTTCAAACCCGCTGGTTTCTCCAGGCCCCTGGCGTTCTCCCGCCTAGATGACCGGCGGTGCCTAGCGACCCGGGTGGTGGCGTTGAGGCAAGTGAGTCTGGCTCTGGGGCTTGGGGTCCCGATCCCCAGTGTAACACCAGGACCCTTGGGGAGGGGCCTGAGGGGCCGACCTGGGGTTGGGGTTAAGACCCAGGAGGCCGCAGGCCCCTATCAGCGCCCGCTGTGCTGAGAGCTGAGGGCAAGCCAAGGTGAGGGCATGGGGAGCGGGAGCTGGGCACCAGCGTTTTGGCCCAGGAGCCCTTGAAAGTCACCGGGGGGCTCGGGAAGGCCCTGCCTTCTCTAAGCCCTGAATAACCTGCGGCGCCCCTAGCGGCCCGGGTGGCGACAGTGCGGCCGAGGTGGAGTCTGGCTCCTGAGGCTCCTGAGTCACCAATCCCAGATTGCAGAACCAGGCCCCTTGGGATGTCCCCCACGGGGTGATACCTCCGGTTTGAGTTATTCCAGATGAGCAGACCATGTTTATCCACCATCTGCAGCAGCCAGAGGAGCGGGCCAGGTGAGGCCTTGGGGCAGGCGTGTTGGAGCCACCTTTTTGTAAGGGTCCTTGAAGGTCGCAGTGGAAACAGAAACGCCCTGCCAGTTCTCCCACCCTGAATGACCCCTTGGCGCCCCTGGCGGCCGGGTGGTGGTGCGGCAGCAGGTGAGTCTGGCGCTGGGACTCCAGGTGGCTCCCAATCCATGGCGTTGCAGCGCCAGGCCCCACGGGAGGCCTCGGGGGCTGACCTGGGTTAGGAGTCAGCCCCAGGGCGCTCCAGCAGGCTCAATCCTCCAGCTGTGCGGCGAATGGAGGAGGTGGGGTGAGGTGAGGTCTCTGTTGAGAGGGAGCTTGGGCCCCAAGCACGATTTTGGCTCAGGGGCCTTCGAATGTTTCCGGGGACTCGGCGGGCAGTGCCCATTCTCCTCCCTGAGTGACCGGCGGTGCCCCTAGCGCTGCCCAGGTGGTGGCGGGCGGCGGTGGAGTCGGGCGCTGCGGCTCGGGTATCCCAATCCCGGTGTTGCGGGCGCCAGGCCACTGGGAGGGCCTCAGGCCCAACCTAGGGTTAGAGTTTAGCCCTAGCAGGCCGGTAGGCCCCTATTCGCCAACTGTGGAGACTGGAGTGTCAGACCGGGTGAGGCGCTGGTGGCGGGAGCGTGGGCTCGGGTGTTTTGGCGCGGGGGCTTTTTGGAAGTTCGCCGTGTCTCGGAGGGCCCTGCCCGTTCTCCCGCCCTGAATGAGCGGCAGCACCCGAAGCCCCGGAGTGGCGGCTGGGTGGCAAGGTAGGTCAGGTGTTGAGGCTCAGGATCCCATTCTCCGGCATTGGAGCGCCAGGCCCCTTGGGAGGGCCCCTCGGGAATCCGATCTAAAGATTGAAGTTTAGCCCCAGAAGGCCAGTGGACCCAATCAGTGGCTGTGCAACACGCGGAGGAGTTGGGCCGAGGTGAGGCGCTGGCGAGCCTGAGCATGAGCATGAGCCCAAGCGTTTTAGTGTGGGGGCCTTTGAATGTCCTTGGGTGCTCGGAGGGCCCTAGCCGTTTTCTTGCCCTGATTGAGCGGTGGGCTAGCGGCAGGTGGCTGAAGGGTAGCAGGAGTGAGTCCGGCACTTGGGCTCGGTGTCCCCATCCCCAGCGTTGTGGCCTTAGGACCCTTGGGAAGGGCCCCAGGGGGAGACCACTATGGTTAGGGTGCCCCAGAAGTTCCAGTAGGTCCAATACACCACCTGTGCGTTGGCGGCTTAAGTTGGGCCGAGTGAGGGCTCCTCCGGAGCTGACTTAGGGTTTGGTTTAACCCCCAGGGAGCAGTGGGCGGCCTGATCCGCGGCTATGCGGTGTGCGGGAGGGCTCGCTGGAGTTGAGGGCACTGGCGAGTGGGAAGGTGAGCTTCCAGCGTTTTGGCGCGGGGTGCCTTCGAAAGTCTGCCGAGGCTCAGAGGTCCCAGCAAGTTCTCCCACCTGAATGACCGGCAGTGCCCTAGCGGCCCGAATTTGGCGGCCCGAGGCGATGAGTGAGCCCGGAGCTGGGGCTCCGGGGATCCCCAATCCCGGTAATGGCGCCAGGCCTTAAGGAGGAGCTCCCTCGGCTGACGTACAGTTATGGTTAGCGAGGAGGCCGGCAGGCCAGATCCGCCCGGCTGTGCGGCGAGCAGAGTGGTGGACCGAGGTTAGAGGCGCTGGTGATCGGAAGCGTGGGCCCAAGCGTTTTGGCGCGGGGCCTTCGAAGGTCTGCGGGGGCTCGGAGGGCTGTCCGTTCTCCGCCCCGAAGGACATGGC
>NW_024423764.1:41090-50522 GCF_017311325.1 Ursus maritimus
GTTAAGAGTCCATCATGGGTTTTCTCCCTCTCTGATGACTTCCCATTCTATTTTCCCTTCCTTCCCCTATGGTCTTCTTCCTTGTTTCTGATATTCCACATAGGAGTGAAAGCATATGATCATTGTCTTTCTTTCATTGACTTATTCCACTCAGCATAATACCCTCCAGCTCCACCCAGGTCGGTGTGATGGTGTGGCTCATCCTTTCTGATGGCTGAGTAATATTCCATTATATATATCATCCACATCTTCTTTATCCTTCATCTATCCATGGTCTGCACTCCTTCCACAGTTTGTCTATTATGGATATTGCTGCTATGAACACTGAGGTGCATGTGTCCCTCTTCACTACCTCTGTCTCTTTGGGGTAAATACCCAGTAGTGCAATTGCTGGGACATAGGGTAGCTTTATTTATAACTTCTTGAAGAAACTCCGTACCATTTTCAAGAGTGGCTGTACCGGACTGCATTTGTACAGGGGTGTAAGAGGGTTCCCGTTTCTCCACATCCTCTCCAACATGTATAGTTTCATGTCTTCTTATTTTTAGATATTTGGCCTCGTGTGATATGGCATGTATAGGGGTTTAGATTTGCATTTCCCTGAAGCCAAGTGATATGAAGCATTTATGCATGTATCTTTTGGTCACCAGTACGTCGTCATCAGTGAAGTGACTTCCCATTTTAATCAATCTCAGGACCTAAAGCTGGGTAAGGCACTGAAGCTGGTTGATGCCATCGGTTGGAATTGTGGAGAATTTCGAAAGATCTCCTTGGAGAGCAAGTTTAAAGGTCAGTGTGAAGCTTCTAATTGGATCCGAGGACATCTCTGAAAGTGGGGGTTGCATGCAATGGGCTGAGGAGGGCCCTCCTATTTTCCTATGAATCCTTGCTGCAGCCCCAAATGACAGTTTCCTGCTGTGGGGCAGGCTGAGTCCTCTAGTCGTGCAGAGGTGAGCCCAATGCCTGGTGCCTTGGAGGCAGGCAAACAGGGAGGGACCCTCAGCAGAAGACCCAGGGTTAGGTTAGGCCTCAAGAGACAGCAGGTCTGAACTCCCCAGTGCTCAGAGAACTCCCAGGCCGAGTGAGATGAGGGCACAAGGGCGGGTGAGTGTGAGCCTTGGGGTTTCATCCGGAAGGGCCCACAAAGGTCGGGATTCAGCAGAAGGGGCTCTCAGGGTGCCCCAATTCTCTTGCCCTGAATGCTGTGTTGTGCCCCAAAACGGTACAGTTTCCTGTGGGCTGCAGGCTGAGTCCTACGGTGGGGCTTGGGTGTCCCAAATCCCCCGGAGTAGGGTCCAGGACCCTGGGGAGGGGCCCCTCTGTGGCCAACCTAGTGTAAGGGTTAGGGTCCAGGAGCCCGGCAGGGACAATCGGCAGGCTGTTCAGCGAGCTCCGTGGAGGGCTGAGAGGAGGCCATGGGGGAGGGTGAACATGGGCCTCAGGGTTGGGGCACGGGGTGCTGCCAAAGGTGGGGATGGGCTCCGGGGGCCTCCCCATGTTCTCGTGCCCTGTAGGCTCCGTAGAGCCCCAAGGGGCACAGTTTCCTTTCCGGTGGCAAGCTGAGTCCTGCAGTGGGGCACAGGTATCCCAATTCCCCGGGGCTGTGGTGTAAGTCTCCTGGGGAGTCCCCCACACCCGCGGCCGACCTAGGGCTAAGGTTAGGCCCCAGGAGTCCCGCAGGCCCGATCTGCTGGCTGTATGGCGAGCTACACGGGCTGAGGTGAGGGTGTCAGGAGGGTGAGCGTGGGCTTCAGGGTTGGGGTGCGGGAGGCCACCGAAATTCGCTGGTGGCTCAGGAGGGCCCTCCTGGTTCTCCCTCCCTGAACGCTCTATGGCCTCCCAAGGCGCACGGTTTCCTGCGGGGTGGCAGACTGAGTCCTGCTGTGGGGCTCAGGTGTCCCAAATCCCCACGGCTGTGGCTCCAGGCTCCTGGGGAGGAGCACCTCCACAGATGAACTAGGGTTATGGTTGGGGCCCAGGAAACCCGCAGGCCAGATCTGCCCACTATGTGGTGAGCTCCGCCACGGGCTGAGGTGAGGGTGTGGGGTGGGGTGATCATGGGCTTCAAGCTTGGGTTTAGGGATCGCCGAAGTTCGCCGGGGGCTCTGTGGGCCCTCCTGGTTCTCCCGCCCTGAATGCTCTACAGCCTCCCAAGGGGCACGGTTTCCTGCGGGCTGGCAGGCTTTATCCTGCAGTGGGGCTCAGGTGTCCCCAGTCCCTGGGGCTGCGGCACTGGGCCCCAGGGGAGGGGCCCTACCCAGCCGACCTAGGGTCAGGTCTAGGCCCCAGGAACACGGCAGGCCTGATCTGCCGGCTCTTCGATGCGCTTGGTGGCAAGCTGAGGGGAAAGCGTGGGGTGGGATGAGCGTGGGCCTCAGGGTTGGGGTGTAGGGGGCCGCCGAGGATCGCTGGGGTCTCAGGGGGGCCCTACCATTTCTCCTGCACGGGATGCTCTGTGGCGCCCCAAGGGGCATGGTTTCCTGAGGGGTGGCAAGCTGAGTTGTGGTGGGGTCCAGGGGTACCCAATCCTCGGGGTTAGGGTACGGATTAGGGTACAGGTTAAGGTTAGGGTATGGGTTACGGTTAGGGTATGGGTGAGGGTAGGGTTTAGGTTTAGGGTAATGAGAGGGTATGGGTTAGGTTTGGGTTTAGGGGTTACAGGTTAGAGGTTATGGATTAGTGTACAGATTAGGGTTTAGGGTATGAGTTAGGGTTTAGGGTTTGGGTTTAGGGTTAGGGTTAGGGTTGGAGTATGTGTTAGGTTTAGGGTACGGGTTAGGGTTAGAGTACGGGTTAGGGTACGCATTAGGGTACGTTTTAGGGTACAGTTTAGGGTTAGTGTTGGCATTCGGATTAGGGTACGGTTTAGGGTATGGGTTTGGGTTAGGGTACGGGTTAGGGTTAGGGTACAGTTTAGGGTTATGGTACAGGTTAGGTTACGGTTTAGGGTTAGGGTTAGGGTACGGGTTAGGGAACGGGTTAGGGATAGGGATAGGGTACGGTTTAGGGTTAGGGTATGGGTTAGGGTACGGGTTAGGGCAGGTATGGGTTAGGGAATGGGTTAGGGTCCGGGTTAGGGGTAGGGTACGGGTTAGGGTATGGATTAAGGTTAAGGTAAGGGTACTGGTTAGGGTTAGGGTATGGGTTACGGTTTAGGGTTTACGGTTACGGTTAGGGTATGGGTTAGGGTTAGGGTACGGGTAGGGTTAGGGTACGGGTTATGGTACGAGTTAGGGTATGGGTTAGGGTCAGGGTTTAGGATTAAGGTTAAGGTATGGGTTAGGGTACTTGTTAGGGTTTAGGTTAGGTTTAGGGTATGGTTTAAGTTACGGGTTAGGGTACAGTTTAGGGCTAGGGTTAGGGTTCGGGTTAGGGTACGCGTTAGAGTACGTGTTAGGGTTAGGGTACAGGTTAGAGTTCGGGTTAGGGTACGGGTTAAAGTTAGGGTTAGAGTATGGGTTAGGGTACGGTTTAGGATTAGGTTACGGGTTAGGGGTAGGGTTAGCTAAAGGGGTAGGGTTAGGGGTAGGGTTAGGGGTATGGTAGGGGTCGGGGTAGGGTTAGAGTTTAGGATTAGGGTTTTGGGTTTGGGTTAGTGGTTAAGGTTAGGGTTTAGTGTTTAAGGTTTCGGGATTAGGGTTAGGCGTTAGGATTTAGGGTTTAGTGTTAATGTTAGGGTTTAGGATTTAAGGATTAGGGTTTAGGGGGCGCCTGGGTGGCACGGCGGTTAAGCATCTGCCTTCGGCTCATGGCGTGATCCCGGCGTTCTGGGATCGAGCCCCACATCGGGCTCCTCTGCTGGGAGCCTGCTTCTTCCTCTCCCACTCCTCTTGCTTGTGTTCCCTCTCTCGCTGGCTGTCTCTATCTCTGTCAGATAAATAAATAAAATCTTGAAAAAAAAGGATTAGTGTTTAGGGTTAGGTTAAGGGTAGGGTTAGGGTTAGGGTAAGGGTTAGGGGTTAGTGATAGGGTTAGGGTTGGGGTTAGGGGTTAAGGTTTAGGGTTTAAGGTTAGGGGTTAGGGTTTAGGGTTAGGGTTAGACCCCAGTAGGCCAGCAGGACCGATGCGACGGCTTTGTGGCGAGCGGAGGAGTGGGCCGATGTGAAGGCGTTGTTGAGCGACAGCATGGGCCCAACCATTTTGGTGCAGGAGGGCCTTAGAAAGTCGCCAGGGGCTCGGAGTGCCTTGCCCGTTCTCCCGCTCTGAATGACTAGCAGGGCCCTAGCGGTGGCTGAAGGGCAGCAGGGTGAGTCCGGCACATGGGCTCCGGGTCCCCATCCTCGGCGTTGTGGAGCCACGCCACACAGGAAGTGCCTCTAGGGGGCTGACCTACACTTAGGGTTAGTCCCCAGGAGGCCGGCAGGCCCAATACACCACATGTGCGGCGAGCGGAGTGGTGGGCCAAGGTGAGGGTGCTGGTGAACATGAGCCTGGGCCGAAGCGTTTTGGTTCCAGGCGCCTTCGAAGGTTGGAGGGAGTTCGGGGGGCCCTTCCAGTTCTCCAACACTGAATGAATGGTGGCGCCCCTAGCAGCACGTTTAGGAAGGGACCCTCAGGGGCCGTCCTAGGGTTAGGGTTAGGGCCCAGGAGGCCGGCAGGCCAGATCTGCCGGCTGTGCGATGGGCAGAGGTGCGGGCTGAGTTGAGGGCGATGGCAAGCGGGAGCGTGGGCCCCAGTGTTTTGGCGCCCTGGGCCTTGGAATGTTGCCATGGCTTGGAGGGCCCTGCCCTTTCTCCTGCCCTGAATAACCAGCGGCGCCCCTAGCGGATCCGTTGGCGGTGGGGCAGCAGGGTGAGTCCTGCACTGTGGCTCGGGGATTGCGGGGGCAGGCCCCTTGGGAGGAGCTCCTCGTGGGCTGACCTAGGGTTAGAGTTAGCCCCCAGGAGGCTGGCAGGCCCAATCCTCTGGCTGGGCGGCGAGAGGTGGGCAGGCAGAGGTAAAGGCGCTGCCGAGCGGGAGCGTGGGCCCCTGCATTTTGGCGTGGGAGGCTTCAAATGTCGCTGGTTTCTCCAGGCCCCTGTCGTTCTCCCGCCCTGAATGACCGGCGGTGCCCCTAGCGGCCCGGGTGGTGGCGTTGAGGCAGGGTGAGTCTGGCTCTGGGGCTTGGGGTCCCCGATCCCCAGTGTAGCAGCACCAGGACCCTTGGGAGGGGCCCCTGAGGGGCCGACCTAGGGTTAGGGTTAAGACCCAGGAGGCCGCAGGCCCTATCCGCCCGCTGTGCTGAGAGCTGAGGGGCAAGCCAAGGTGAGGGCATGGGGAGCGGGGGCCTGGGCACCAGCGTTTTGGCCCAGGGAGCCCTTGAAAGTCACCGGGGGCTCGGAAGGCCCTGCCCCTTCTCTCGCCCTGAATAACCTGCGGCGCCCCTAGCGGCCCGGGTGGCGACAGTGCGGCAGGGTGAGTCTGGCTCTGGGGCTCTGAGTCACCAAATCCCAGCGTTGCAGAACCAGGCCCCTTGGGATGTCCCCCACGGGGCCGACCTAGGGTTTTGGTTAGCCCCCAGGAGCCAGGCAGGCCTTATCCACCAGCTCTGCAGCAACCAGAGGGGCGGGCCAAGGTGAGGGCGCTGGGGGGCAGTAGCGTGGGAGCCACCTTTTTGCGCAAGGGTCCTTCGAAGGTCGCAGTGGAAACAGAACGCCCTGCCAGTTCTCCCACCCTGAATGACCCGCGGCGCCCCTAGCGGCCCGGGTGGTGGTGCGGCAGCAGGTGAGTCTGGCGCTGGGACTCAGGTGTCCCCAATCCATGGCGTTGCAGCGCCAGGCCCCTTGGGAGGGGCCCCTCGGGGGCTGACCTAGGTTAGGGTCAGCCCCCAGGACGCCAGCAGGCTCAATCCTCCAGCTGTGCGGCGAATGGAGGGGTGGGTCGAGGTGAGGTCTCTGTTGAGAGGGAGCTTGGGCCCAAACGTTTTGGCTCCAGGGGCCTTCGAATGTTTCCGGGGACTCGGCGGGCCGTGCCCATTCTCCTCCCTGAGTGACCGGCAGTGCCCCTAGCTGCCCAGGTGGTGGCGGGGCGGCAGGGTGAGTCAGGCGCTGCGGCTCGGGTATCCCCAATCCCCGGTGTTGCGGCGCCAGGCCCCTTGGGAGGGGCCCCTCCGGGGCCAACCTAGGGTTAGGTTTAGCCCCTAGCAGGCCGGTAGGCCCTATTCGCCAGCTGTGTGGAGACTGGAGTGTCAGACCGAGGTGAGGGCGCTGGTGAGCGGGAGCGTGGGCTCGGGTGTTTTGGCGCGGGGGGCTTTTGAAGTTCGCCGTGTCTCGGAGGGCCCTGCCCGTTCTCCCGCCCTGAATGAACGGCAGCACCCGAAGCCCCCGGGTGGCGGCTGGGTGGCAGGGTGAGTCAGGTGTTGAGGCTCAGGATCCCCATTCTCCGGCATTGGAGCGCCAGGCCCCTTGGGAGGGGCCCCTCGGGGGTCGATCTAGGGTTACAGTTAGCCCCCAGAAGGCCAGTGGACCCAATCAGTGGCTGTGCAACACGCGGAGGGTTGGGCCGAGGTGAGGGCGCTGGCGAGCCTGAGCATGAGCATGAGCCCAAGCGTTTTAGTGTGGGGGGCCTTTGAATGTCAGCAGGTGCTCGGAGGGCCCTAACCGTTTTCTTGCCCTGATTGAACGGTGGGCCCCTAGCGGCTTGGGTGGCTGAAGGGTAGCAGGGTGAGTCCGGCACTTGGGCTCGGTGTCCCCATCCCCAGCGTTGTGACGCCAGGACCCTTGGGAAGGGCCCCAGGGGGGGGAGACCTATGGTTAGGGTTAGCCCCCAGGATTCCAGTAGGTCCAATACACCACCTGTGCGTTGAGCGGCAAGTTGGGCCGAGGTGAGGGGCTCCTCCGGGGCTGACTTAGGGTTTGGTTTAACCCCCAGGAGGCAGGTGGGCCTGATCCGCCGGCTATGCGGTGTGCGGAGGGGCTCGCTGAGTTGAGGGCGCTGGCGAGTGGGAAGGTGAGCACAAGCGTTTTGGCACGGGGTGCCTTCGAAAGTCACCGGGGACTCAGAGGGCCCAGCAAGTTCTCCCACCCTGAATGACCAGCGGTGCCCTAGCGGCCCGCGTGGCGGCGGGGCAGTAGGGTGAGCCCGGAGCTGGGGCTCAGGGATCCCCAATCCCCGGCGTGGCATCACCAGGCCCCTTGGGAGCGGTCCCTCTCGGCTGACATACAGTTATGGTTAGCCCAAAGGAGGCCGGCAGGCCAGATCCGCCGGCTGTGCGGCGAGCAGAGTGGTGGACCGAGGTTAGGGCGCTGGTGATCGGGAGCGTGGGCCCAAGCGTTTTGGCGCGGGGGGCCTTCGAAGGTCTGCGGGGGCTCGGAGGGCCCTGTCCGTTCTCCCGCCCCGAAGGACCGGCGGGGTCCCTATCAACCCAGTTGGCGGCGGTGTGGCAGTGTAAGTCTGGCACTGGGGCTCAAGGGTCCCCAATTCCCGGTATGGCGGTGCCAGTCCCCTTGGGAGGGGCTCCTCAGGGGCCGACCTAGGGTTAGGGTTAGCCCCCAGGAGGCTGGCAGGCCCAATCCGCTGGCTGTGTGGCGAGCGGAGGGGTGGGCCGAGGTGAGGGCAATGGTGAGCGGGAGCATGGGCCCTAGCGTTTTGGTGCGGGTTGCCTTTGAAGGTCGCAGGGGACTCGGAGGGCCCTGCCCGTTCTACCACTCTGAATGAGGACGGCGCCCCTAGCGGGCCGGGTCGCGGCAGGGCGGCAGGGTGAGTCTGGCGCTGGTGCTCGGGGGTCCCCAATCCCTGGCATGGTGGCGCCAGACCCCTGGGAGGGGCCCCTCGACAGCCAACCTACTGTTAGACCCCAGGAGGCTGGCAGGCCCGATCCGCCGGTTGTGCGTCTTGCGGAGGGGCTGGCCGAGGTGAGAGTGCTGGTGAGCGGAAGCGTGGGCCAAAGCATTTTGGCGTGGGAGGCCTTCAAATGTCACTGGAGGCTCAGAGGGCCCTGCCCATTCTCCAACCTAGATGACCGGCGGCGCCCCTAGTGGCGCGGGTGGCAGCGGGGCGTCAGGGTGCGTCCGGCAGTTTGCTTTGGGGGTCCCCAATCCCCAGCGTGGCGGCACCAGGCCCCTTGGGATGGGCCCCTCAGGAGCCAAGCTAGGGTTATGGTTTGCACCAGGCGGCCGGGAGGCCCGATCCGCCGGCTGTGCGGCGAGCAGAGGGGCAGGCCGAGGTGGGGGCGCTGGGGAGCCGGACCGTGGGCCCAAGCGTTTTGGTGTGGGGGGCCTTCAAAAGTCGGTGGGGACTTGGAGGGCCCTGCCCGTTCTCCTGCCCTGAATAACCGGCGGCGCCCCTACCGCCCCGGGTTGCGGTGGGGCGGCTGTATGAGTCCGGCGCTGGGGCCGTATGAGTCCGGCGCTGCAGCTCCAGGCTCATTGGGAGGGGCCCATCGGGGGCCGACCTAGGTTTAGGGTTAGCCCCCAGGAAGCTGGCAGGCCTGATCCGCCGGCTGTGTATCAAGCAGAGGGGCAGGCCGAGGTGAGGGCGCTGCCGAGCGGGAGCGTGGGCCCAAGCATTTTGGCGTGGGGGCATTCGAAAGTCACCGAGGGTTAAGAGCGCACTTCCCGTTCTACCTCGCTGAAAGCCCGACGGCGTACCTAGCGGCTCGGGTTGAGGAGGGGCGGCAGGGTGAGTACGGTGCTGGGGCTCGGGGATCCCTAATCCCCTGCGTTGCAGCACCAGACCCCTTGGGAGGGGCCCCTCGGAGGCTGACATAGGGTTTGGGTTAGCCTCCAGGAGGCCGGCAGGCCCGATCCACCAGTTGTGCGGTGAACGGAGGGTCGGGCGGAGGTGAGGCCACTGGCGAGCGGGAGCATGGGCCCAGGCGTTTTGGCGTGGGGGTCCTTCAAATGTCGCCGGAGGCTCAGAGGGCCCTGAACGTTCTTCCGCCCTGAATGACCGGTGGCTACCCTAGCGGCCCCGGTAGAGGACGGGCGGTATGGTGAGTCAGGCGCTGGGGCTCGGTGTCCCCAATCCTCGGCGTTGGGGCGCCAGGCCACTTCGGAAGGGCTCTAGGGGGCCGACCGAGCATTACTGTTAGCCCCCAGGAGGCCGGCAGACCCGATCTGCCAGCCGTGTGGCGAGCAGAGGGGCGGGCCAAGGTGAGGGCACTGTTGAGTGGAATCGTGGGCCCAAGAGTTTTGGCGTGGGGGGCATTCAAAAGTCGCTGGGGGCTCAGAGGGCCCTGAACGTTCTTCCGCCCTGAATGACCGGTGGCTACCCTAGCGGCCCCGGTAGAGGACGGGCGGTATGGTGAGTCAGGTGCTGGGGCTCGGGGTCCCCAATCCTCGGCGTTGGGGCACCAGGCCCCTTCGGAAGGGCTCTAGGGGGCCGACTGAGCATTACTGTTAGCCCCCAGGAGGCCAGCAGACCCGATCTGCCAGCCGTGTGGCGAGCAGAGGGGCGGGCCAAGGTGAGGGCACTGTTGAGTGGAATCGTGGGCCCAAGAGTTTTGGCGTGGGG
>NW_024423765.1:0-2168 GCF_017311325.1 Ursus maritimus
CAACCCTGAGATCAAGAACTGAGCTGAGATCAAGAGTCAGACACGTAACTGACTAAGCCCCCCAGGTGCCCCTCGAGTTATATTTTTAAAGAGTGTGAACTTCGCATGTTTATCAAAAGTCAAAAGCAGGGCTTAAAAAGATCGAGAAATACGAAGTTCCCTCTGGCAATTTGTTCTAGGTATTTACTTCACCAGTTTCAGGATGGCATTTGAATTGGAGCTCCAGCAATTCCACTGGAACTGTCCATTCGGAAGCAGTCCATCACACAAAATAACTGCCTGATAGCAATTTGCCAAGGAAAGGAGTTTATACAAGATAAACAGGCTGATGGCCTGTCACACTGGGGTGGGAGAATGACAGCACACTTAAGGCAAATTTTTAAATGCTCAAGGGGGAACTCTAGAAAGACAAGTAGATTAAATGGAGCATCCAATGGTCTCCTTGAGGATATGGCTGAAAAAGTCTCATTATTTTGTTATATATTTAAGTGGAATTTACGCCAATGGACAAGAGGCCCTCCCCATACCTGGGCTCTGGGTCCCAGTCCACCACCTGCTCAGTCGTGCTTCATCCGAGCACCATTGTCTCCAGCACCTCCACCACCATCTCCAGTGGCTTTTTGCTCCCACCCTCCCTAGTCTAAATGAAACTCACACTAGACCCTTTTTCCCCCCATCTTAAGCAGTGGTATGCCACTGCGAACAGCAAGTGTTTCACAACCAGCTCTCTGGGGAGAAGAGTCCCACTTTATAGCTTTTGCAAATTGCCGTGGTGTAAATACTCCTACTGTGGTTGACTTCACGCTACCGACATAACGTCACTGACTGCAAAGCTGAGAAGGGATGGTCGCTATCATCCCACTATGTAACATTTAAGCCACACAGATGCAACAGACACAAATAACCTCAAGAGCACAGACAATTGTAAAATGTAATAAAATAATTAGCAAGTGAAGAGTTTTGAATATTTATTATCTTTGATTTTAATAAAATGCACTTAATGGTAAGCTTAGAAAATCGAATTTTTAAATTTTAACAATAGCTCACAAAATTCCCCAAAAGTCAACAGTTGGCTCTTGCAAGCCAGCTCTAGCATACTGCCCTAGCACACCAACCCCTCTCCATGGAAATTCGAACCATAAAACTACTGTGCTGTTGGGTTTGTCAGTTGACACTGGCCTTCTTGAAGCTTTCTCCTGCCGTGGTTCTAGAACAACACACTGTTGGGGCTTTCCTTTGACACTTCCCACACACCTTCTCATCTCTTGTCTGGGTTCCATGTCTTTCTTTGCATATTCGTATGCCCCAGGTTTTCATTCTCCATCTGTGCCCTTTCTTATCTTCCCTAATGATCTCATTCATCACCACCATGGTAATGACTCCAAAATGATTCCAGATTTGTGACTTTCTGTAGTCTTGACTTTTCTTGCAGGTTTGAGAAACTCGGGCAGCTCCACCTGGATCCTTACCTTTGTGCCTTCTTTCCAACCCCTTCATCCAAACTTGATATTTTTCCAGCCTTCTTTATCTGATCCATGGCAAAGAGCATTCTCACTTATTCACTAATTCATTTGCAAATACTAATTGAGTCTTCACTATGGTCAAGGCACAGTTTTAGGCCATGGAAATATAATAGAGAACAAAATTGGCAGAATCCTTAAGAAGCTCACTTTCTAGTGGGTGACACAGTCCACAAAACAAACAAGCAAACAAAAACCAGACGTATTTTATCATATCAGATCATAATAAATGCAGTGAAGGCATTTTAACATCATCCTCAATTCCTTTCTTCTTTACTCTCCACATTGAATTGGATAAGAAGATCTCTTCCTTTACTGCCTAAATATCTCTTGAATGGAAACCTTCCCCTCTCTCCAAACTGACTCGGCCTTAATTTGGTCATTATCACCTCTGACTTCCACAGTCTCTAACCTGGCCTCCTTGTTACAGGTTCTTGCCTAGTCCATCCTCGACACGTTCTTTGGAGCTTGTCAAAAAACCCATCTCATCGTGCCACTCCCCTTGTTAAACACCTCAGGCATGGGGCAACTTTAATAACTGTAGGATAAATTCCTTAGCATGCTATAGAAGGAAACTGATTTTGGTAGTATGCGTGAAATGCTCAGTGAACACACACACACACACACACACACACACACACACACACA
>NW_024423766.1:0-2164 GCF_017311325.1 Ursus maritimus
CTGGCCACACTGGATCCCGCCTCTGTTTGTGGGACACAAAATGGGCCTTTAAAATCTCATGCTAAAAACAAGAGTCCTGAGCTGAAATATACTCTAATTTAAAATCTACATTTAAAATCGAAGAATGCTAAATGTATAGAGACTTCCGGCCTGGGCTTTCTCATCTTGAGAGAGGAACACATCTCATGATAACCTGCACGTCAGTGCTCTGGGTCTGTCATTCTTTGTCCACGTTTGCCCGTATGTCAAGACATATTTACTGAGCAACTACTTTTCTCAGGCACCTTTGGATTTCAAGTCTTTGCTCCTCCAGAGCTTACAGAAAATTAAAATGCAGC
This sequence comes from Ursus maritimus, assembly GCF_017311325.1. Taxonomy (NCBI): domain Eukaryota; kingdom Metazoa; phylum Chordata; class Mammalia; order Carnivora; family Ursidae; genus Ursus; species Ursus maritimus. The sequence goes on from NW_024423766.1 coordinate 339, forward strand.
GAGATACGCCCTATGATAGAGACAGCATGGGGCACCATGGAGACACCACCTAAATCCCCTTTACCCGTTCTGGGCACCCAATGCCCCTTCTGCATCCTTTGCTCCAACTGGCTCTTGCTTGCCACCGTCTTCAGAGGTGGTTCCTGGGCTCCAGGAGCCACTGACCCCTTCACGAAGAGCAAAAGTCCAGGAGAGTTAACGTGCCCCCAGGGGCCGAAGCCAACGCCCGGCTTTCGTCTAAGGTAAAAGATACAGTTCGGCACTCCAGAGCCGTCCGCAGCTTTGGCTGACGCTGGTATTTCACCCAAAACTGCACTCCAGTTTCACTTTTTCCCCTTCCCTATCCTGCTCTTTTAAGGGTTAACCGTTGTGACGTGATTTAACAGCGGCTGGGAAAAGGCACAATTTCCAGGGACCGAAGCTCCTTCTTAGTAGGGCACGTGCCATTGGGACAACATCATTTCTTCCCTCGAAGTTATTTATCTGCCTGACCTTTCCTTTGAGACCTTATCACAGAAAGAAATGGGTTTTCTCGCAGTGTACCTATAATTTAAACTCTGCCCCCCAGGCTGTGAGGGGGTCTATCCCACAGAGCACAGGGGCTGCCTGGAGGAGAGCCTGCAGAGGAAGGCTAGAGCCCAGGGATCATTCAGAGTGAATAAGGGGAATGAGTTAGAGCTGTGATGCTGGCAGGGGCGGGAGGGCGTGCTTTTTCGGGCAGATTCCTGGGAGTTGGGAGGGCAGAGGAAGAATTATGAGTGAGGCCAACCAAGCAGAGCCACAGGGTCTGTGCTCCGCCCTCCCCGGGGTCAGAATCTACAAAGGAGCACGTGGGGAGGGGTGCATTAGAGCTGCTCAAGAGGACTGAATGTAAGGTTCCTACCAGCGGCGTGCAATCTTCACCCTGCCACCCCCAGTCTTCACAGCGCCCCACCCCCACTCCCAGCAACACAGTCAAATTCAAGATCATTTGTCCAATTCCACAAAATGGAAAACGATCCAATGGCAGATTGGTAGACGGTATACACCAGTTGTTATGAGGAGTCAATGAGCTACTATTCACAAAGGACTTACAATAATGCCTGGTACCATGGGAGCATTTGCCATGGTAATGGTCCTTAACACGTCAGTATTATTAGTCCAGTTTTTTTAGGCAAGGAAACTGAGGCTCAGAGCTTAAGGAAGTTGGTCCAAATGATGCAACTGGCTCTGTGTTAGAAATGCCGCTTTAATGCTTGATGAGTTCTTACCAGAAAATGGTAAAACTGGCATTTAAACAGAGAGCCCGTGGTCTTTCTGCACCACTGCCTCATGCTAGGGAGAACTATGGGATTTTTTATTTTACTTATTATATGAAGGGACACACAGTGATCTCAGGTTATCTAACAAAGACTCAAATACAGGTCCAGCGGGGACACGCTTTATGAGTTCAAAGAATGACTTCTAATTAGCACAAGTACAGTTTACCTGTGAGTGAATGACTTTTAAAATGTGTGAAAAAAAAAAATCCTCCCTACCTCCTTTGATAGGCTAAATATTTCTTTTGAAACTGCGTCTCTCCTATTAATTTGCTTAATGAACTCCTGCCTTTGATTCTACGCACAGGGAGAGGTAAATCAGAACAGGGGCTGCTCCAGGGACCACAGATCTCACATTCTGGCAAAGACAGTGAGGGCTCATTAATGAGGACTAATTGTGGGAGGATGAGGCTGAAGCTGTGAAAAGTCAAAACTGAAAATTCGCTTCACTGCTTCGTCATTTTGGAAACATGCTATAATTCAAACCCAGCTCACAAAACTCATTCGTCTGGTTTTCTTTTTTTTTTT
>NW_024423767.1:0-913 GCF_017311325.1 Ursus maritimus
GCCCCAGAAAATAATGGCATAAAACAACCCCTTTACTTTGGCAAAGTTCTACTTTGGTAAACCTGGTCACAAGGTTAGGAATTCATCCAGGACACAATGCTGACGTTAGAAAATGAAAGGTTTCAAATATCCACACCCAGGATGATCCCCACTAGGTAGAACTTGGGGTCCATGAAAAGAGCAGCCCTAGGCCCAGTGCCAATAAATAAATGAGGGCTTTCTATTTCTCAAATCCACAATCCAGAATCCAAGTTTTGCAGGCAGTTGGAACTTCCTGTGTTAATGAACAGATTCTTTACAAATGCCCACATCTATTCTTTGCATGTTCCCCAGATCTACTTCCCAGTAGGGTGGCCAGAGGGCAACCAAGGGGAGTCCATGATGCCAATTGTGTAGCTGAACCTCTCAGCACCTTTTTCGGATTCTATCTGAACTGAATGCCAACTTCGGACACTCCTCAGGGTAGCAGAAATCATGAGGTTGTCATTGGGTGTATCTACATCTGAGGTAATACCGATTGGAGAGAAAAAACAAATTCAGCCACTGGTCAGAATGCAGAGCCTGGACACAGAAGAGGCCCACATATTCCTTTTGCATTTCAGTGGCTTATCTCCACTCTTTCCACAGTCAATAAACCTTCCCACAGAAATCTGTCCTGAACATCAAACTCAGGACTCAATTAATGATGCCTATAAGAGAGACCTTGCCTCACAATCATTAAGCAGCGAATCAGTAAAAATGTTGTAAGGAGGGAAATAAGCAAGACCAGACATAGGGGGCAGTATGATTTTTGAAGCCTTTGCTTTTTTTTTGCACTCTGGGGTAGCCACACCCTTTTCCATATCAAAAGGTTAAGACACACATTAGTAGTATCATTTTCCCCCCACAAAGCCAAGAAAAAGGACGAGACTGT
>NW_024423767.1:1547-2163 GCF_017311325.1 Ursus maritimus
TGACACCAACCACAACCAACTCGCCAAGTTCTCCAACAATTCAATTCATACTCCACGGATTTCAGGGCTCAGTCCCACAAGTCTGTCCCCACTGCAGAGGCCAGTCACAAATGGGGTGTTCAAGCTACCCACACTTCTGCCCAACCACAAGGTCAGGTATTCCCTCAGACCCCCTCCTTAGGGTTGATAATTTCACTAGAATGGGTTGATAAATTCACTAGATAATTTCACATCCACAAGTGGATGGATAAAGAAGATGGGCTCCATGTATAAAAAGGAATATGACTCAGCCATTCGAAAGGATGAATTCTTACCACTTACATCGACCTGGACGGAACTGGAGTGTATTATACTGAGTGAAACACAGCAGTCAGAGAAAGACAAGTATATGGTTTCACTCATAGGTAGACTCTAAGAAACAGTGCAGAGGATCATAGGGGAAGAGAGGGAAAACTGAACTGGAGGTCATCAGTGAGGGAGAAAAACCATGAGAGACATTTAAGTATATGAAACAAACTGAGGGTTGCTGGAGGTGAGGTGTGTGGGGGGATGAGGTAATTGGGTGATGGCCATTCAGGGGGGTGCGTGATGCGATGAGCACTGGGGGGTATACGCA
>NW_024423768.1:0-2158 GCF_017311325.1 Ursus maritimus
TTCCTGCTGGGCCCTTCTTAGTTTCCTTACGGCTGCCCAGTCAAGGGATCAGCCCAGGGCTTGTGGAGCGTTTACATGCAGAATTTGGGGTTCCCCCTAGGTGGCTTCCTCTCCTGAATTCCCAGCAGCTCGTGAAGTGTGGCCCCGAGCCGCATGCCTTGGACCCGGGATGGCGGGGTTTCTGCCTGCCCTCTGGCTGAACCTGCCGCCCCACCGGGCTTTGCCTTCAGAACATCTTTGCAGGGAGCGATCTTCTCCAGTGTCGGCTTGCTTCTGGTGTTTCTCTACTGTCCTCAGACCTCTGCTGGCCGAGCAGTGTCTCCGGGTTATACTCGCTGCCTGCGACGTTCACTCCGGTAGAAGCTGCTCCATCGCTTTTGGAAGGAGAACCGCTTTCTCTCCTGCGGTTTCCCAGAAATGATCACTTCCCGTGTAACGGGGGGGCCCAGCATCCTTCCCATATGTGTAACGGCCGTTCGGATCTGTTGTGAAACGTCTGTTCAATTCTCGTGTCCATTTCTCTCTCGACTTGTGTGATTTTGCCAACTGATTTGCAGGAGTGCTCTGTGCATCCTGGGCGTTCTGTCAATGACAAACGATTACAGGGATTGTTGTGCAAGACTCTGAATCGGACCCAAAGATGACCTCTTACGTCGTCAGTGGAAATCAAGGCCTTGTGTCCTACACCCTTCCAGGTGGGCTGATTCACTGGGGCTCTGAGCTTCTCACCGTCTTCGAGCTATCTTACAATCCCATGAGTTGTAGGCAATGCAAAGTGTCTTCTGGGGAAGCATGGTCCATTCTTCCTGTCTCCCAAGGAGCCAACCGGATGCCTTTGAAAGTGCAAAGAGTAGACATGCTTCTTAGCATTCTTGATTCAACGATAGGAATGAGATACTTCGATTCTACTGAATTAATGAGCTAAATAAACATTCGAAAGGCATTTGTTATGTGTCCATGTGGGAGTCAGGAGCATACCGTGTTTTGGAAACTATCCTGTAACGTGGCACACAGGTCTTCTCCCAGATGGCCCCAGTTCTCCTGGGTGCAGGAGGGTCTGTGTCCTGGGCGGGCAGGAGACCAGGTGCAGGGGAGCGGCCCCGGGGCAGCGGCACTGCTTCCTCCAGGGGCTCTAGTCAGGGTGCTCCCTGGGAATGTGGGGTCTTCTGTTAGGGGAGCCTCAGGACCCCGGTGCTCTCCACGCACGGCACTTGTCACGATGATCCTTACTTGTTTGTGGAATGAGTGACTTAACGTCTGCCTTTGCCCAGGTCTGTCAGTCCCTGGTGCCCAGAGACCGTACGTGACTCATTGGCACAGTGTGCTCGGGGCTGGTGTTGACAGCACAGTTGCCCTCTGGTAAGTCCTTATCCCGTAGATCAAGAGATGGCATCTTCAGAGGCTTTCCAGGGCTTCTGTCCTCTCCCAACATCTCTGGGCTCCAGGGACCTCCTCCTGTGACCCGTCCGCAAAGGCAGGGATCGGACTAGGAGGTTGTTCCAGAGCCTCTCCAAGAGACAGTGTGGACAGTGGACAGCACAGGAGCGTTGGGGTCAGAGGACATGGTGCAAACCCTGGCATCCTCCCTGCAGGCAGGGAGCTGAGGCCCTCTAAGGCTGCAGTTCCTTCCAGGTAAGACCGAGACAGTGACCCCACCTCTTGCGTTGTGAGCACGAAGTGAGAGGAGGTCCAGGTAACGGTCAGTCTCCCACGCTCACTCAACCGGGCTATTCGACCAGATGGCGTTCTCCCTGTGCAGGTGAATCAGTGCCCTTGAGGGAGAGGGCATTATCCTCCATAATGTGGGTGGGCCTCATCCAATGTCGAAGGACTGAAGAACAATCCCTGAGGTTTCCTGGAGAGGAAGGAGTTCTGCCCCAAGACGGCAGTGTTAGCTCCTGCCTGAGATTCCAGGCTGCCGGACTGCCCTACAGGTTCCCGGTGTGCAGGCCGACCCCCCAAGCACGTGAGCCAGTTCCTGGAAAGAGATCCTGGTACGTCTTTGTGTCTGCCTCCAGCTTAGTTTAGCTGTATTTGGCGCAGTGTCTCCATGTCTCACCTCCCATCTCCCTCCTCCTGGTTCTGATACTCTGGGTCTCTCTCTCCTACCTGTCTTCTGTCTCCTCCTGGTTCTGATACTCTGGGTCTCTCTCTCTCT
>NW_024423769.1:0-2158 GCF_017311325.1 Ursus maritimus
GAGGGAGAAGCAGGCACCCCACTGAGCAGGGAGCCCAATGTTGGGCTCGATCCCAGGACTCTGGGATCGTGACTTGAGCAGAAGGCAGACACTTACCTGACTGAGCCACCCAGGCACCCCATTTTTGCTTTTGATATACATATTAGCCTGCACTGTTTATTGAGTATTTACTAAATGCCTGATATTGCACAAACACCATTTAATATAATCCCTATATATGGTAAATTATTTTATCTCCATTTTGCAGGTGCAGAAATTGGGGCTTAAGTAGAGCAAAGAATGTGCTAAATATCAGGTGATCAGTAAATGACAGAGAAATATGTAAGTCTAGATACGGAGGTTCTAAAGTCTTTACTTTGCTCTGCATCAGTTAAAATTTCTTGGTTGTAGGCAACAGAAACAGGCTATGGCTAATATAAGCAGGCAATGAATTCCTGGAAAGATGTGAGGATTAATATAAAGAAAAACTTGAGAACCAGTGAAGCTCTAGGCATCCAAGTTGCAGAAATTGTTGGACAGTGTCTTCGGTTTCAATCATTGCTGTGAATCCACTCCAAACATTTTAAGTCTTTTGGTCACTGTTGACAAGTTTCAGAGAAAGAGCACACAGTTGTCCAGCCTTGGGCCAGCTTCCCACATTTTAGCTATTGATGGGCAGTGTGCCATACTTCGTAGTCTTTCCAAATTGAATCCAATGGTGGGATGCAAGTGATACCCAAAGCAGACAGTATGTTGTTACTATAAGAAGAGGGAGTGGGTGGTAGACAGTAAAGATCAAATGACCATTAAAAATGTTTTGTTGGAAGGGATCTCTTTTATGACAACAGAATATATATATTTTTTATAATAGGAGGATACAGATTTAAATTTGAATAAAAAAAGATGAGGCACATTTTGATCCCAAGTCTTTATATCACGTCAACTTACCAACACATCAGGAGGCCAGCCCTCCTGCCACAGCCCCAACATTCTTCCTCTTCTCTTAATGCTCTGGTTCTGCCTTCTTGGGCCTCACAGCAGGGATGACTACCTGAATAAAATATCCGAGCTGTCCTTTAGTGTCTCCTTAAATTCATTTTTTAATCCACTAATTATTGATGATCTAGTAGGTGCCAAGCAATGTCCTTGGTTGTGAATACATTGAATTCCTATGCTTATGGGGTTTGTATTCTAAAGACATTGGATAAGAACATACCCAGTAAACATATAATTTTTCTTTTCTCGAAGCCTACATTTCCATTTCTTTAATAACCTATTGGCCTTAATTTTAACCTCTGGAGCAGATTATGTAGATGTATATGTATCCCTCATCCAGGTAAAGACCTGCAGATAATAAAGACAATTAGCAAGCTATAGGTACTTCGAGTCATATTTTATAAATACACATTTTTTAAGCAAGCCAAATGTAGCAACAAACTGTTCCCAAAACTAAACCATTGGCATTTAATTCAGGTCCAGTGCATAAAATGTATTACCATCTCTCATGAAGTGTTTTGTCAGACTTTTGACTGGATGACCTGCTGAGGGCCCCTGAAATGCTAAAATCGTTCCACAAATTGGAAAATCGGGATATTGAATCAGTTGACTTTTAAGATCCCTTCAAGTTTCAGAATTTCATGTTTCATTATCATTATTTGTGTAATAGAGTGACTTAGCAAACTAAGTTCCAGTGAGACCACATATTGCCAGCAAGCTCCTTAATCTCACAAACCAAGGCAATAGAATGGAAGAGCACCGTAAGTAAATAAATTAATCCCTCTATTCATTCAGCAGCTATTTATTGAGTCCTCACTGTTTGCATAGCTTCCCAGGACATGCAGCATGAGAGGACTCACACATAATTCCAAGAGAAGATAATTCTGAAGGAGTGAAGACGATTCATTAGCCAATATCCAAATACAAGGGATCAGGAGAGATTTGTATTTCACTTACGTGTGCGTATAAAGCCTAGAGGTGTTGGCTCTCTATTTGTTCAAGTGATTTTAGTTAATGTTGCTAATTGTTTTACGGCTCTTATTTTTTGGAGGCTGTTCAGGAGGTCTTCATAAATGCCTTAGGGATGTCATTCCCCTTCCTTTCTTTAAAAGGACACTATCACTCTTCAACAAATGGTGTTTGGAAAATTGGACAGCCACATGTAGGAGAATGAAACTGGACC
>NW_024423770.1:0-2158 GCF_017311325.1 Ursus maritimus
CTGCAGCCCTGGGGACATTTGGCAATAATCAGAAGACCTTTTTGACTCTTAAAACTAGGAACGGAGGTGCTGCTGGCATCTAGTGGGAAGTGGTGAGGGATGCTGCTACAGGACAGCCTCCAGCAAAGGATTACTTGGCCAAAAAGGCAATGACGCTGAGCTCCAGGACCCTGGGGTATTGGTATCTTGAGCAAACCTCCCTTCTTGACCGTATTTTGTTTATATGGATTAACTGCTGTGTATCTTGATTTTTCTAGTTCGTTGAATCGCATAGTTCACTTCCAGCCGTTTGTTAGAAATTAAGTCTACAAACATCCTTTTGAAAGCAGGGTGAGGCTATAGGTTTTGACACACAGAGCTTTCCCTGTCCATCTCTAGGGAGTTTGTAATCTGATTTTGGTTCTTAAACAAAAATTGTCTTAAAATATCCCCTGACTTTTGAAAAACCTTTTGGGAAACCGTGTCAGATTCGTAAGTTTAAGTCACATCTATTTGGTTTTATCTTTTCGGTATGAATTCTTTTAGTGGCTTTCACCAGGATTTCTGTTTTGCCCCATATTTGATACTCCTAGCATTTTCCTGAAATATTTATGTACCTTAGGGGCTTTAAGCTGATTTTTAAAATGTGTTAAAACTTAACAGGGAAACTTAATCTGTTTTTACTTATACATAGTTTGACTTTTACTTGTGTTCTATTGTCTTCCTGTATGGTTCTCTTGTGGTTTGGAAGCAATACTTCCCATTTTACTATATCCCACAGCTTATCCACTTCCTTTTTTGTGATGTACACAGTTCAAGTGTGATGCTCTGAGTCATCAGCTGGCTTTATTTTCTCTAACCACTGCATGCTATTAAGTATAGAACTCGATTTAAATAGTTTCTATAGAACTTTGCAGACACCACTCCCCTTGTCTGAGGAATTACACACTGATCTGAGCATTTCTTTCTGAAAGTTGTAAGAGCTCCTTCTTGGGCTTCTGAAACTGTATCACTCTGCCTCCAGATAAGCCATTTAAGACCTGGAGCTGTTGGTAGTGTTGAGAAATAACTATTTTCTCCGCTCCGTCCTGGACCATCTAGACCTGGCTTTCATGTCTTGTCCTTTCCCTCTTGTCCTTTCAGACAGCCTTCTGGGGGATTCTTCAACTCCATATTCAAAGTCCTCTTCTGACATCCTTTCTGCTTGTCACCTTGGAGTCTGGAGAGTCCCCAGGAGAATTGGAATTATGGCAATTGTTTGCTTTTAGAACCTCAACTTCTTGAGTTGGGTGTGTCTTCCTGGGTCTAGCTTTCCCCCAAGCATTTGGTTATTGGGTAGATTTTTTTATTTGTAAGCGATCAGTCTGGAGTGGTTGTAGGGGAGGAAATGGAGCACTAGAGGAAATGCTCTGGCCTTGGGGTTCTGTTCTCTAGAGTTCTCTAGAGTATCTCTAACTACGTGAGGTTTTATGCACTGTTTCTGTGGTGTAAGACCCTCATTTTCTGACAGCCCGGGGTAGACACCATTGCTGCTATAGTTTGGTACAAGTAAGGGAGGAGTCAACCTGGCCATTCTCTGTGAGCCGTGAAGGCTGTTCCCAGATCTCTACACTTGATCTTGAATGCTTCTGTAACCACTCCCTTTTCCCGAAACAGGGTTTGGCCTCTGATTTTCTCCTTCAACCTAATCTTACCTGTTCCTTAGGATTCTTTAAAATTTGTGAGCCATGCATGACTAGCACACCTTCTCATTTCCCAACGTGCTGAACCATGTACGTCAGTATCTTCCTGTCGGGACATCTGGACAGAAGGACGAGGCAGACCCCCATGCCCAGGCTCCCATCTGGGTCAGCTCTCTTTGCAGTCACCTTCACAGAGAAACCCTTAAAACCTTGAATCTTCCTTATGTGTTTGAAGGAGACAAGCCCCACAAGTGTGAGTTCTGTGATAAGTGCTTCAGCCGGAAGGACAACCTGACCATGCACATGCGTTGTCACACCAGCGTGAAGCCCCACAAGTGTCACTTGTGTGACTACGCCGCCGTGGACAGCAGCAGCCTCAAGAAGCACCTCCGCATCCACTCGGACGAGCGGCCCTACAAGTGCCAGCTCTGCCCCTACGCCAGCCGCAACTCCAGCCAGCTCACCGTGCACCTGCGCTCGCACACAGGTAGGTCCCT
>NW_024423771.1:0-2156 GCF_017311325.1 Ursus maritimus
AGTTGAGTTATTTGGCAAGAACGTTAAAGAGTGAAAACAATGTTTTCATATGTTAAAAATAAAGATCACCGTGTAGTTTCAATTCTTTGCAATCAGAATTGAGAAGAATTTGTGTATGTAGGCAGAAAAAACACACTTACTTGTCTGTCAATATTCTGATCGTTATCATAAAACCTTTTGGTAGGGTCTGATTTTTTACTTTTAGGAAGAGTTAAAATGTAATGATTAGCCTATGATTCATCTTGTTTGCTTCTCAACATGATTTTTAGTCCTACCAAGAACTGATTTACTGTGAAAGGTCAGTAGTAAGCAGAAATTGGCATGCTTACCTGCTCTCCTGGAAGTGAAGCCCAGACTATGAAGGGCAGATTTCTGGAAATGGCTTTTTAAGAAAGTCATAGTCAATCTTTATACAAAATTAGCTAATAGCCATGACTTTAGTGTCTAATACATGAACTTTCTGCAATCTTCTCTTTCTGGTTCTGATTTACTAATAGCATATATTTGTTCAAGCTTGAGAAGTAATTAGAATATTCAAGATCATGGGGTGACAAAATTTTCCAGGCATATGTGATTAATTTATGTGAGACTGAAAACCAATACTGATTATATTTCGTTATTCTGTAAATTTGTCAAACCACAGATAATAATAGCCAATAGTTCTGGGTTGTAATTTTCAGTGATAGTAGGAAGAGCAACTACCACTCTCTAAGTGTGGAAATTCTTGCCAAAGATTACTACCACCATTGTATAATGAATACAAACACAGATATTTATAAATGCTAATTTTGGATGATCTGGAAATTGGCAGAAAACAAAACAAAGTTGATTGGAGAAACTATGAGTTGAAATAGTAGGAAAACATTTGATTAAGAAATACTTGCCAAAAAAACATCTAAGAAAGTAAAACTGAAACAACTAAGAGGTTATTCAAGTGTGGAATTAAGGAGAACTTTTGAGGGGGCTCTATTTTAACGAGAGCAGCAATTCTCTTTTATGGGATGTACATGGGAGAGAATGTTCAGTTCACGCTATCACAGTCCTTCTGGAAAGAGCAGTTTCAGTGAAAATGTGAGTTCTTCTCTGAGAAGCCAGGAATAGCAAAACAAAACAAAATAAATAAGTAAATACACAAAATATTGTATCTTGTTAGTGGTAAAGGATCTTACAGAGAACCTTCGTTATTTTTGAAGCATAAGCAGGGGAAGAATAATTCAATAAATCAAGCTTCTCATTTGCATATTGTAAAGCAATCTTAACTGATTATCCTTCATCAGAAGTTTGAGGACATTTGAAAATGTCCAGAAGAAATTCCTTCACTCCAAATGACTAAAGTATATGTAGCAGTATTATGGCTTCTAGTGAGTACCATTTTGTTTCTGCATATTTTGCACCTGTTGCAATATCAGAAGTTCCTCAAATTGAACTTGATTTGCCTATTTAATTACTGCTCTCAGATTAAGTCTTTACCTTTGGTCATTCTTGATTTAAATTACTTTAATTTTTCAAATTCATCCTTCCTCTAGAGACCTTACTTAATGTCTGAACAATTTCAGCGTCTGTGTTTCCATCACTTACACTCATTCTGCATTTGATATAAGCCTGGGAAATCTCCAGTTATACTTGACTTTACCACAAACAGAAAGTCCCCATTTATGGCATGTATTATGGCAACTGATGGCATTTCATTTTGGCACAGGTAGGGTGCTTATCTAGAAATTGCAAGTCACATCACTCTTAGCTGCTTTTGTACTGTCTCCTAACTGCTCTGAAGCCAAGGATGAAACACTAAAAAAAGTAAAGATGTTCTAATAATAATTAGACTATTATTCGCTATTACTAAAATTTCAAGGACAGAGATCATGAGGAACTGAATAAACATGTTGGCTGACTTGATGAAGAGAAATGAGTGTATGAGAAATGTCTTTGAGCACTTTGAACATTGATTATAAGACTTCATTGACTATCATGGTTGAGAGAAAAAAATTAGTGACTACACCTAGATTTCTGAGTTTTATGATTTGTAGGTGGTACCATCATTCACTGTCTTAGCACTTTGCACTGAGGTAGAAGAAGAGATTTCAGAGAGAAATAATGACTCACTTAAGAATTTCCTTATTGTTGGGGCGCCTGGGTGGCACAGTGGTTAAGCGTCT
>NW_024423772.1:0-2151 GCF_017311325.1 Ursus maritimus
GAGTCCATAGTCTCTCATGCTTCACTCCCCCTTCTGATTACTCCCCCCTTCTTTATCAAAAATCACTTTCTTGATTCATCCCTGAATAAGGAATCTGGGGATTCAATTCAAGCAAAAACCCACACGAGACTAGGTAAATGAAAATCCCACTATTTGACAATTCACCCCGCTGTCAGTAGAGGGCACCCCGCCCAAGGAAGACGGAATTCAGATGCGCAACTTGTTCCCCAAACCAAGGAATCAAGTCAGTTGGGTTATGGGGTAAACTGTTTTCTTTCCTTTTTTCTTTCTCTTTTTCAGATCTAGAAGAGTTTATTTTGGAGAAGGACTGTTTTATTTTCTATTTATTTTTGTACATTTTACAAGAGCTGTACTATGAACATATATTACTTTGATCAGGAAAAAAAGGTTATTTGAAAATAAAATTCGTTCAACTTTCTAGTCAAATAGTACAGAAAATTATAAGTATTTGCCATATGGAAAATATTAATTGTTGTATCATCTCAGTAGAAGAAATATGAGTCTTCTTGGCACTAGTCTTTCAGCTTCTCTGTGCATTTGACACTGTGTAATAAAACTTGGGGGAGTATCTTGAATATAAAATTGAGAAAAGTTCTGGGAGGAAAAAAAGAAAAAATCTATAAATTCAAGGACCACGTCTACCTAAATATTAGAACCAGTCTCTCAGATACCCTTACTCTTAGGTGTTGATGAGTTAATGTTGAAAAATTCTTATTCTTGAAGTATTTGTTCAAACATTCCCTTCTGATTACATAAAATCTTCTAACATTTCCATGACAGAACACAGAATACCAGGTACTATTGTCACTTATCAAATTACCCCAAAACGTAGCATCATACAACAACCGTTTCAGTTTGCTCACGGTTTGGGGGTCATAAATTCAGGAAGGGCTCACCTGGGCAGTTGTCACTTGGGATGTCCCATGCAGTTGCACTCAGATGTCGGCCGGCTCGATATGCAAGATGGCTCACTCACATGGCTGCAGCCTCTCCAGCAAGACGGTCTCAGGGTCGTTAGACTTCTCACATGGCAGCTCTGCACAGCTCCAGGCTCCCAGCTTGAGCAGCCCAGCAAACCAGGCAGAAGCTGGGTCCCTTTTCATGATCTAACCCCAGTCCCGCTGCATGGCTTCATGCAGGCTGAGCTGGCTGGTCCCACAGTGTGTTGCTCCAGTTGTCTTCGTCCAGGGGGGGCATTGAGGACTCTGCTGAGGCCTGATCTCCACTCACCTACCCCATGTGGGGCTGAGGGGCTTCTCCCTTTCCCTAAACAGAAACTTTAAAAATAATAAGCAGACGCTATCTTCAAGGAGAGGTTTCTGACAGGTTCTGCCATATTGCCTGTACCCCGAGAAGGCTGACCCACAGGGTGGGAGAAGTTTTAGTTGAACACAGAGCTGCTCCTCCATTTCCTCAGTCTCCCCTGAAAGCTGGGGAGCAAGAACAAATTCTTGTGAGTGGAGGTGAGGGAAGGTCTTCTGTACAAATTCTGGGTTTCGTTCTAAAACAGAAGAGGCTTGTCCTCTCCTCTTTTCCTCCTTCCTGACTGGAGCCAGGACACCATCTTTGACTGGGGGCTGGGATCCGTGTGTTGAAGATATCAGGATGACACGTGAAAGACTGGGTCCCTGGTGGGTGTGGATGTGCTGGCCCAGAAACACCACCCACTTGGATCTTTGAGCAAGTGAGAAACAGACCATCTTATTTAGGCCAGGATCATGTTGGGTCTCTATTCCAGCTGCCAGACTGACACCCCGTCAGATAAAGGTCCTCTGCTTTTTAATACAGGTGTGCGGGGCATTTCCTGGGAAAAGGCAAACATATCCTTGGGTATGTGCCTTAGGCAATGGTCACAAGAATGAGTCCCTTCTCCTTCTCTTAGAAAGAAAGAACACTAGGAATAACATCAAAAAAAAAAGAAGAAGAAGAAGGAAAAATAACATCAAATGGGTATCAGTCAGAAGGTGCCAGGCCCTGACTTTTCCTGGAGGGTCTCCCACAACAATGCACCAGCAGGCAGAAATTCTAGGAAGGACGTGGGGTAATCACTGTCAAAAACAGTGGGTGCCTGGGTGGCTCAGTTGGTCAGGCAGCTGACTCTTGGTTTCAGCTCAGGTCATGATCTCAGGG
>NW_024423773.1:0-2150 GCF_017311325.1 Ursus maritimus
GAGCCCAAGGCAGATGCTTAACCTACTGAGCCACCCAGGCATCCCTCCCCGATGGTTTTTAAAATAAAATTTTCATTTGACAGGTGAAAGAGGCCATTCCCACATTAACCTCTACGGTTAAATGAGTAGCTTATTTCTAACGAAGTTAAGCCAGGAGATGAGTCTCTTTGTTTAACACTTCTTAAAGTAAAAGTTAACATCCTGCCTTTATCTAATTGCTATCAAGGACATTAGCTTATTTGGCTCTAGCGTGATTCAATTGCATGAGGTCATGCAGCCTAGCTGTAATAACTTAAAGTGCTTCACTTGGTGATAAGAAAATATATTAAAATGCTCTCAGGTTCATTAGTTATTGCCTAAGGTCATGCTTTATGGTCAGTCCATTTACCAAAGTTTGTTGTAATAGCACTGACCTGAACTCACATTTTTAAGCCTTTCACCATAAGAAACATATTAAGTTTTAAGAAATTATGTTTGTATTTTAATCCACTTAAAGTTGTTTATTTTCATTTTCCCACTTGGTAGAAGAGTTGGAAATATATTTAATGATATCCTGTCACTGAAGAATACATAAAAGATTTTTTTCTTCAGCCTTAATTTTGAAGACAAATTTTAAAACCTTTAACAAAAAAAATTCTGCTATGTAAATGGGAAGGCTTTGATTTAATTTCATTTTTACTTTGATTTCAAATCCTTCTCTATACTTTCATAAATAACCAAATGAGAGCGGGTCCCTCCAAGTCCACCCTTTGTATCCCTTATGAACATGTGTTGCTTCATTAGGCTAGTTCCACCACCTGGTGTGGAATCTTTGGTCTCAGGAGACTCTGTCAACATCTGGCATTGGCTATGATCTTTATATGTATGGTTAGTCTTTCTATTGACATTTTATAAAGAAAAAGAATGTGAGACAAATTAAGAAATTACATATAGGACAATATAAAATTAAGCTGTAGTGGATCTAATATGCCATATTTTACATTACAGTAGATAGAAGAAACAAACCAGTAAACAGAAGATTAATAAGTATATCAAATTAGTTTATTTTAATAGCTTAGTGTAATATATATGATATAAAAGATACATTTATTTTATATGGGATATTGTTTGTTGAGTTATCCTTAAAAAGAAGTGATATATTTCAGTCTGCTATTAAACCTTAGTTGTGCATTTTTAGTATCCTTTTTAGTAGATTAAAAATATAGGATGATTTGATAGTCAAACAGGAAAAGGGATTGCTATTTTATTTACTTTCTGAAAGATAATGTAGTTGAATTTCTGAACTAGGGAATATTGAGATAATGTATGAAAGTGAGTGTTTTCTTATCACAGAACAACCAAAGAACATCGTCCATTATGTCCTGAAAAAAAAGTAAAAGAGAATGGTATTGGGTAACTATAACTGAACTAGCTGCAACGGAAACAAAAATACTATGGCTGGTTTTTAATTGAAAATCTATTTCTTTATTACCTTAAAGAATTTTTAAATAAATATAACAAAACAAACTGATTATTTTTAGTGTAATTCTTTAAATTATCCTATGTACTTAAAATGAAGCAAAACAGGCACCATGGGCAGAAAATAAAAGCAATGTGTTGTATGTTTTTATAGATGTAGTCATTCCATGTAGTAGTATGTAATATTTTTATTAGAAGCAAATTAAAAATGAATTATCAAATAAAGTATAGCTGTCCTTTGTATCTATTTAATTTAGATAAGGTGAACATTAAGCTTCATAATGTGTAGGCTTACTTACGGTATGGGACAATGTTAAGATCATATGTAATAGGTCTGTAGGTGAACAGAGAGAAATTTCTGCCTGGAGCCCAGAAGATGGAGACTTACTCTGATCTTAATCTGCTGACCTGCTGAGTGATCTTGATTAGTGTTCCTATTATATGTACAGCTAAGATTGTGAAGATTGTGCAGCTATTAAATGCATTACTTTTATAACTTAATGGGACAAAGATTAACAGTAGCATTGAGCACTAATTTAATATAACAGATTCACTAAGTGTAATTTTAGCAGTTGAAGACAAACCTCTCTAATAATTGGGGGGGGGAGTGGAAACATCATTTATTATTCTGATACTTAAGTGAGGTCAGTACGTTAAACTATATAAAACTTTTGCTTTTCAAATATTATTTT
>NW_024423774.1:0-2149 GCF_017311325.1 Ursus maritimus
CCTGATCACCATGCCGAGCATGCATATTGCAGTTTTGCCTTCGCAAAAGGTTCCAGTTTTTTTCTTCCAGTTATGCCATTTCTTCCAATAAAATTATCTGGTTCTTAACGTTCTCTGGTTGATTCGTGTGTGCAAATCTCTCACCTTTCCAGCAATCCCTCCACCCACCCATGCTCCACCCACACACAGCTCAGGATCTTGGGAGATGGAGGGAGAGGTATTACATGGGACCCTGGAGAACACAAAATCAGTCTTCCCCTTATAAATGATGTAGGTATACGGGGGTCGGGTGGAATGGGGTGGGTTGGGGTGAGGTGGAGCCCTGGTGAATGTGGGAACCAGTGCATGGTAAAAGCAAACATGACCTGACAGTCACAATGGGGGTTGCCTCTGGAGAAAGTGGAGGGAATGGGATTGGGCAGGTATTAAAATAAAGGGTTCTTAAATTTTACTTGAAAATTTTTAGTTTACTAATATAAGCAAATGTTAATGTTTGTTAACTGGGTAGCATGATGGAGACCCCAGAAGCCAGCTTGGCAGAGTATTTCTTTGACAATTTCTTTGACAATGTAACGCGAGCCTTCAGCTCACTTTCCCATAGACAGGGGAGTGAGTTCACACGTCACCACGCTGGACATGCATTTTGGCCTTACAAAACATCTAAATATATTTTTTTCCTTCAATTGTACCCTTTCTTCCATTAAAGTAATGTGGTACCAGAAAATCAAAATTACCTTATTAGAAGAGCTGAAGAATACATGGTCAAGGCTGAAGCTCAAATGTGTGATATTGAATATGAAGTAGAATAAATCCCCTTGAATGTTAAGTCAGTGAGTCTGGCTGCTTTGAAGAATGTCGGGGGTAGGGAGAAGCTGAAGCCGGGAGGCCAGTCAGGATATACTATAGTTGGTCCAATGAGAGATACTGGTGGCTGAATTGGAGGGGAGGCTCACAAACGGAGTTGGATTTGAATAAGTCAGTGAGGTTTGCTCATGGACCAGAGGTGAAGAATGAGAAATGAGGAAAATCATCTAGGTTCTGATGTTTGGACTTGAACACCTGGGTTGACAGTAGTGCTATTTATTAATTTGGGGACTTTTGCCAGAGGCACATCTGGGGTGGAAGGGTGGGAAGTCATATCATGTAAAATCTGAGGTGTCTATTAGATATCCAAAGAGAAATATCATGCAGGTAGCTGGAAAAAAAATGCATCTGGAGCTCAGATAGGAAGTCAAGCTTAGAAATACACATGGGAAGCACTGTGACTGGATAAATTCACTAGAGAGAGTATGGTACAGCCAGCCCCAAGCCCAGGGCAGGTAACATTTAGAGAAGGGATTGAGGTGTTTGAACACCCAGACAGCTCCTGTCCCCACCTTGACCATTATCTTATTACAGACTGAATGGCCACTTATGTGCACTCCCAGTGTATCCCCAAATCAGCCTGTTCCTGACCTCACTGTGGCCTCTGGATTGTTCTCTTCAGGATGAGGTGAAGATTAAGCCTTTTTTTTTCTTCTTATCTTCCCGGCTATGTGTAGAAAGAAATTATGTCCCACTTAAAAAAAAACAAAACAACAACAACAACAACAAAAAAATACAAAAGATTTCCAAAGCAAGCGATAGACCTGTATTTGCATGATATTTTTAATATTCCCTTTTCAAAACTGCCTCCTTTTCAGTCCATTCTCTATTTAACCAGATGAAATCATCACCCGTGTAATCTCTAGTGCTATCTATATGAGAAAAACTCAAAATATTGTGTTTCCTCTCTGCTATGTGTGGGTTACAAAGATAAAAGTTAAAAATGTATAGACTTTGTATCATATTCAAAGACACATGTGTAGTTTTTTAAAGCCAGCAAATGGCTTTGAAGTATTTAGAAAAATATAACAAAGTTAAGGTAAGGAATAATTACACCCACATTTCCCCATCGCTGTGCCTTAATACTTCCTTAAAAATGAGGACTACGGTTCCTTGAGTTCAGTTTACAGGAAACGCTATTGACCCTTTACTCTGTTTAGTCAAATTTTAGTCTTTTTCCTTTATTTCCTTCTCTGCCTGTTTTGATGACCTCTCCTCTTTCTGATTTGTCTCAGACCTTATAGGTAGGTAGGTGTGTGTGTGTGTGTGTGTGTGTGTGTGTGTG
>NW_024423775.1:0-15107 GCF_017311325.1 Ursus maritimus
ACAAGGGGCCTGGGGCTGCAACGCTGGGGATTGGGGACCCCCGAGCCCCAGGGCCAGACTAACACTGCTGCCGTCCACCACCTGGGCCACTAGGGGCGCTGTCTCTCATTCAGGGCTGGAGAAGGGGCAGGGCCCTCCAAGCCCCCGCGGACCTTCGATGGCCCCCCGCCCCAAAGCGCTTGGGCCCACGTTCCCACTCCTCAGCGCCCTCAGCTCGGCCTGCCCCTCCGCTCGCTGCACATCCAGCAGATCGGGCTTGCCGGACTCCTGGGGGCTAACCCGAGCTCTAGGTGGCCTCCTGAGGGGCCCCATCCATGGGGCCTGGCGCCCTAACGCCGGGGATTGGGAACCTCCGAACCCCAGGACTGGACTCACCCTGCAGCCCACCGCCACCTGGGCCGTAGGGGCGCCACCGGCCATTCAGGGCTGGAGAACGGGTAGGGCCCTCCGAGTCCCCCGCTAGCTTCGAAGGCCCCGTGCGCCAAAACACTTGGGCCCACGCTCCCTCTCTCCAGCGCCCTCCCCTCGGCCCCACCCCCCCGCTCGCCACACCGCCGGTGGATCCTGCCTGCCGGCGTCCTGGGGGCTAACCCTAAGCCCAGGTGGGCCCCCGAGGGGCCCCTCCCAAGGGGCCTGGCACCGCAACTCCAGGCATTGGGGACCCCCAGCCCCAGGGCAAGACTAACACTGCTGCCCCTCCACCACCTGGGCACTCGGGGCGCTGCCGCTCATTCAGGGCTGGAGGAGGGGCAGGGCCCTCTGAGCCCCCGCCGACCTTTGATGGCCCCCCGCCCCAAAGCGCTTGGGCCCACGTTCCCACCAGTCAGCGCCCTCACCTCAAGCGGCCCCTCCGCTCGAAAGACAGCAGGCGGATCGGACCTGCCGGCCACCTGGGGGTAACCTTAACCCTAGGGCGGTCCCCGAGGGGCCCCTCCAAGGGGCCTTGCGCAGCCACGCCGGGGATCCTGGACGTCTTAGCCCCAGGGCCGTACTCACCCTGCAGCCCCCTGGCACCCGGGCTGCTAGGGGCACCGCCGGTCATTCAGGCGGGAGAAGGGGCAGGGCCCTCCTATCCCCGACCTCCTTCGAAGGCCCCCGCGCCAAAACCTGTGGGCCCACGGTCCCGCTCTCCAGCTCCCTCCCCTCGGCCCGCCCCACCGCGAGCCACACAGCCAGGGGATTGGGCCTGAAGGCCTCCTGGGGGCTAACCCAAACCCTAGGTGGGTCCCCGAGGGGCCCATCCCAAGGGGCTTGGCGCCCCAACGCCGGCGATTGGGAACCTCCAAACCCCAGCGCTGGACTCACCCTGCAGCCCCCAGCCTCCAGGGCCGCTAGGGGCGCTGCTGGTCATTCAGGCGGGAGAAGGGGCAGGGCCCTCTGAGCCTCCGCGGACCTTTGATGGCCCCCCCGCCCCAAAGCGCTTGGGCCCACGTTCCCACTAGTCAGCGCCCTCACCTCAACCCGCCCCTCCGCTCGAAACACAGCAGGCGGATTGGACCTGCCGGACTCCTGGGGGCTAACCCGAACCCTAGGTGGGTCCCCGAGGGGCCCCTCCCAAGGGGCTTGGCGACCCAACGCCGGGGATTGGAACCCACTGAACTCCAGCGTTGGAATCACCCTGCAGCCCCCCGCCCCTCGGGCCGCTAGGGGAGCCTCAGCTCGGCCTGCCCCTCCGCTCGCTGCACATCCAGCAGATCGGGCTTGCCGGACTCCTGGGGGCTAACCCGAGCTCTAGGTGGGCTCCTGAGGGGCCCCATCCATGGGGCCTGGCGCCCTAACGCCGGGGATTGGGAACCTCCGAACCCCAGCACTGGACTCACCCTGCAGCCCCCCACCACCTGGGCAGCTAAGGGGCAGGACGGTCATTCAGGGCGGGAGATCGGTCAGGCCCTCTGAGTCCCCAGAGACCTTCGAAGGCCCCCAGCGCCAAAATGTTTGGGCCCAGGCTCCCGCCGCCAGCCCCCTCACTCCACCTGCACATCCACTCGCCGCACAGCCGGCATTTCGGGCCTGCCAGCATCCTGTTTGCTAAACCTAACGCTACGTCAGTCCCGGAGAGGCCCCTGACAAGGGGCCTGGGGCTGCAAGGCTGGGGATTGTGGACCCCTGAGCCCCAGGGCGGGACCAACACTGCTGCCCCTTCACCACCTGGGCCAGTAGTGTCGCTGCCGCTCATTAGGGCTGGGGAATGGGCAGGGCCCTCTGAGCCCCCGCCGACCTTCGATGGCCCCCTGCCCCAAAGCACTTGGGCACACGTTCCCACTAGTAAGCGCCCTCACCTCAACCCGACCCTCCGCTCGAAACACAGCAGGCGGATAGGACCTGACGACCCTCTGGGGGCTAACCCTAACCCTAGGTCGGTCCCATAGGGGCCCCTCCCAAGGGGCCTTGCGCTGCCATGCCAGGGATCGTGGACTAGCCCCAGGGCCAGACTCACCCTACAGCCCCATGCCACCTGGGCCCCTAGGGTCGCCGCCGGTCATTCAGGCTGGAGAAGGGGCAGGGCCCTCCTAGCCCCCAGTGACCTTCGAAGGCCACCTGCGCAATAACCTGTGGGCCCACTGTCCCACTCGCCAGTTCCCTCCCCTTGGCCCGCCCCACCATGCACCTCACAGTCAGGGGATTGGGCCTGATGGCCTCCTGGGGGCTAACCCTAACCCTAGGTGGTCCCCGAGGGGCCCCTCCCAAGAGGCCTTGCGCTGCCATGCCAGGGATCTTGGCCTAGCCCCAGCGCCGGACTCACCCTGCAGCCCCTCGCCACCTGGGCCGCTAGGGGGCACGCCGGTCATTCAGGGCGGGAGATCAGTCAGGCCCTCTGAGTCCCCGGCGACTTTTGAAGGCCCCCCGCGCCACAATGTTTGGGCCCAGGCTCCAGCTCGCCAGCGCCCTCACTCCGCTCGCCCCTCCACTCGCTGCACAGCGGGCATTTCGGGCCTGCCGGCATCCTTCTTGCTAACCCTAACCCTAGGTCAGTCCCCGAGAGGCCCCTGACAAGGGGCCTGGGGCTGCAACGCTGGGGATTGGGGACCCCCGAGCCCCAGGGCCAGACTACCACTGCTGCCGTCCACCACCTGGGCCACTAGGGGCGCTGTCTCTCATTGAGGGCTGGAGAAGGGGCAGGGCCCTCCGAGCCCCCGCGGACCTTCGATGGCCCCCGCCCCAAAGCGCTTGGGCCCACGTTCCCACTCCTCAGCGCCCTCAGCTCGGCCTGCCCCTCCGCTCGCTGCACATCCAGCAGATCGGGCTTGCCGGACTCCTGGGGGCTAACCCGACCTCTAGGTGGGCTCCTGAGGGGCCCCATCCAAGGGGCCTGGCGCCCTAACGCCGGGGATTGGGAAGCTCCAAACCCCAGCACTGGACTCACCCTGCAGCCCACCGCCACCTGGGCCGTAGGGGCGCCACCGGTCATTCAGGGCGGGAGAACGGGTAGGGCCCTCCGAGTCCCCGGCGAGCTTCGAAGGCCCCGTGCGCCAAAACACTTGGGCCCTCGCTCCATCTCTCCAGCGCCCTCCCCTCCGCCCCACCCCCCGCTCGCCACACCGCCGGTGGATCCTGCCTGCCGGCGTCCTGAGGGCTAATCCTAAACCTAGGTGGGCCCCCGAAGAGCCCATCCCAAGGGGCCTGGCACCGCAACTCCAGGCATTGGGGACCCCCAGCCCCAGGGCAAGACTAACACTGCTGCCCCTCCACCACCTGGGCACTCGGGGCGCTGCCGCTCATTCAGGGCTGGAGGAGGGGCAGGGCCCTCTGAGCCCCCGCCGACCTTTGATGGCCCCCCGCCCCAAAGCGCTTGGGCCCACGTTCCCACCAGTCAGCGCCCTCACCTCAAGCGGCCCCTCCGCTCGAAAGACAGCAGGCGGATCGGACCTGCCGGCCACCTGGGGGTAACCTTAACCCTAGGGCGGTCCCCGAGGGACCCCTCCAAGGGGCCTTGCGCAGCCACGCCGGGGATCCTGGACGTCTTAGCCCCAGGGCCGTACTCACCCTGCAGCCCCCTGGCACCCGGGCTGCTAGGGGCACCGCCGGTCATTCAGGCGGGAGAAGGGGCAGGGCCCTCCTATCCCCGACCTCCTTCGAAGGCCCCCGCGCCAAAACCTGTGGGCCCACGGTCCCGCTCTCCAGCTCCCTCCCCTCGGCCCGCCCCACCGCGAGCCACACAGCCAGGGGATTGGGCCTGAAGGCCTCCTGGGGGCTAACCCAAACCCTAGGTGGGTCCCCGAGGGGCCCATCCCAAGGGGCTTGGCGCCCCAACGCCGGCGATTGGGAACCTCCAAACCCCAGCGCTGGACTCACCCTGCAGCCCCCCGCCACCCGGGCCGCTAGGGGCGCCCCCCAGTCATTCAGGCGGGAGAAGGGGCAGGGCCCTCCGAGCCCCCGCCGACCTTCGACGGCCCCCCCGCCCCAAAGGGCTTGGGCCCACGTTCCCACTAGTCAGCGCCCTCACCTCAACCCGCCCCTCCGCTCGAAACACAGCAGGCGGATTGGACCTGCCGGACTCCTGGGGGCTAACCCGAACCCTAGGTGGGTCCCCGAGGGGCCCCTCCCAAGGGGCTTGGCGACCCAACGCCGGGGATTGGGAACCACCGAACCCCAGCGGTGGAATCACCCTGCAGCCCCCCACCACTCCGGCCGCTAGGGACGCCGCCGGTCATTCAGGCGGGAGAAGGAGCAGGGCCCTCCTAGCCCCTGATGACCTTCGAAGGCCCCCGCGCCAAAACGGTTGGGCCCACGCTCCCACTCCTCAGCACCCTCAGCTCGGCCTACCCCTCTGCTCGCCGCACATCCAGCAGGTCGGGCTTGCCGGCCTCCCGGGGGCTAACACTAACTCTAGGTGGGCTCCTGAGGGGCCCCACCCAAGGGGCCTGGCGCCTCAACGCCGGAGATTGGGGACCCGAGACCCAGCGCCGGACTCACCCTGCAGCCCCCCGCCACCTGGGCCGCTAGGGGGCCCGCCGGTCATTCAGGGCGTGAGAACGGGCAGGGCCCTCTGTGCCGCAGGCAACCTTCGAAGGCCCCCCCGCTCCAAAATGTTTGGGCCAAGGCTCCAGCTCGCCAGCGCCCTCACTCCGCTCGCCCCTCCACTCGCTGCACAGCGGGCATTTCGGGCCTGCCGGCATCCTTCTTGCTAACCCTAACCCTAGGTCAGTCCCCGAGAGGCCCCTGACAAGGGGCCTGGGGCTGCAACGCTGGGGATTGGGGACCCCCGAGCCCCAGGGCCAGACTAACACTGCTGCCTCTCCACCACCTGGGCCAGTAGGGGCGCTGCCGCTCATTAGGGCAGGAGAATGGGCAGGGCCCTAGTAGACCCTGCTGACCTTAGATGACCCCCCGCCCCAAAGTGCTTGGGCCCAGGTTCCCATTACTCAGCGCCCTCACGTCAACCCGCCCCTCCGCTCGAAACACAGCAGGCAGATGGGACCTGCCGGCCTCCTGGGGGCTAACCCCAACCCTAGGTGGGTACCTGAGAGGCCCCTCCAATGGGGCCTTGAGGCGCCATGCCAGGGATCGTGGACGTCCTAGCCCCAGGGCCGTACTCACCCTGTAGCCCCCCGCTACCCGGGGCGCTAAGGGCGGCGCCTGTCATTCAGAAGGGAGAAGGGGCAGGGCCCTCCAAGCCCCCAAGGACATTCCAAGGCCCCCCGCGCCAAAACCTGTGGGCCCAAGTTCCCGCTCACCAGCTCCCTCCCCTTGGCCCGCCCCACTGCATGCCACACAGCCAGGGGATTGGGCCTGACGGCCTCCTGGGGGCTAAGTCAAACCCTAGGTGGGTCCGGGAGGAGACCCTCCCAAGGGGCTTGGTGCCCCAACGCCGGGGATTGGGAACCTCTGAACCCCAGCGCTGGACTCACCCTACAGCCCCCCCGCCACCTGGGGCTAGGGGCGCCGCCGGTCATTCAGGGCGGGAGAACGGGTAGGGCCCTCCGAGCCCCCAGCGAGCTTCGAAGGTCTCCTGCGGCAAAACACTTGGGCCCACGCTCGAGCTCTCCGGCGCCCTCCCCTCGGCCCACCCCCCTGCTCGCCACACCGCTGGTGGATTCTGCCTGCTGGCCTCCTGGTGGATAATCCTAACCCTAAGTTGGCCCCCTAGGGGCCCCTCTCAAGGGGCCTGGCACCGCAACACTGGGGATTGTGGACCCCTGAGCCGCAGCGCTGGACTCACCCTACGCCCCACCGCCTCCCGGGCCATTATTGGCGCCGCTGGTCATTCAGGGCGGGAGAAAGTGCAGGGCACTCCGAGCCCCTGGCGACTTTCGAAGGCCCCCCAAGCCACAACGCTTGGGCCCACGCTCCCACTCCTCAGCGCCCTCAGCTAGGCCTGCCCCTCCGCTCGTCGCACATCCAGCAGATCGGGCTTGCCGTCCTCCTGGGGGCTAACCCTAACTCTAGGTGGGCTCCTGAGGGGACCCTCCCAAGGGGCCTGGCGCCCCAACGCCGGGGACTGGGGCCCCGAGACCCAGCGCTGGACTCACCCTGCAGCCCACCGCCACCTGGGCCGCTAGGGGTCCGCCGGTCATTCAGGGCGAATCTGGCTTGCTGGCATCCAGCTTGCTAACCCTAACCCTAGTTAGGTCCCCGAGAGGCCCATCACAAGGCGCCTGGCGCCCTAATGCCAGGACTGGGGAACCCCGAGCTCCAGTGCTGGACTCCCCCTGCAGCCGCCCGCCACCCGGGTCGCTAGGCGTGCCGCTGGTCATTCAGGGCGTGATAGGGGTAGGGCACTCCATGCCCCTGGCGACGTTCGAAGGCCCCCGCGCCAAAATGCTTGGGCCCAAGCTCCTACTCCTCAGAGCCCTCAGCTCGGCCCGCCCCTCAGCTCGCTGCACATCCAGGGGATCCGGCCTGCTGGTCTCCTTGGGGCTAACCCTAACCCTAGTTCAGCCCCCGAGGGGCCCTTCCCAAGGGTCCTGGCGCCCAATGCTGGGGATTGGGCACCTCCGAACCCCAGCGCCTGACTCACACTGCAGCCCCCCGCCACGGGGGCCACTAGGGCTCCGCAGGTCATTCATGGTTGGGAGAATGGGCAGAGTCCTCCCAGCCCCAGGGAACTTTGAAGGTCCCCTGAGCCAAAACGTGTGGGCCCACGTTCCCACTCGCCAGCTCCCTCCCCTTGGCCCGCCCCACCGCTCAACACAGCCAGTGGATCAGGCCTGATGGCCTCCTGGGGGCTAACCCTAACCCTAGGTGGGCCCGTGAGGGGCGCATCCTAAGGGGCCTGGCGTCCCAACGCTGGGTATTGGGAACCTCCGAACCCCAGCGCCGGACTCACCCTGCAGCCCCCTGCCACCTGGGTCGCTGGGGGCACCGCAGATCATTCAGGGCCAGAGAATGGGCAAGGCCCTCTGAGCCCCCGTGAACTTCGAAGGCCCCCTGCGCAAAACGCTTGGGCCCACGCTCCCACTCTCCAGCACCCTCCCCTCGGCCCGCCCCCCAGCTCACCGCACCGCCCATCTATGGGGCCTGCCAGCCTCCTGGGGGCTAACACTAACTCTAGGTCGGCCCCCGATGGGCCCCTCCCAAGGGGCCCAGCGCAGGACGCCGGGGATTGCGGACCCTCGCGTCCCAGCGCCAGACTCACCTTCCTGCCCTGCCGCCGCCCGGGCCGCGAGGGGTGCTGTAGGTCAGTCAGGGCGGGAGAACGGGCAGGGCCCTCTGAGCCCCCGGGGACCTTCGAAGGCCCCCCGCGCCAAAACGTTTGGGCCCATGCTCCCACTCTCCAGCGCCCTACCCTCGACCAGCCCCACCGCTAGCTGCACAGTGGGTGGATCGGGCCTGCCAGCCTCCTGGGGGCTAACCCTAACCCTAGGTCGGCCCCGATGGGCCCCTCCCAAGGGGCCTGGCGCCTCAACGCCAGGAATTTGGACCCCCGAGCCCCAGCGCCAGAATCACACTGCCGCCCTGCTGCCACCCGGGCCGCTAGGGGTGCTGCAGGTCATTTAGGGAGGGAGAACAGGCAGGGCCCTCTGAGCCCCTGGCGACTTTCAAAGGCCCCCTGCGCCAAAACCTTTGGTCCCAGGGTCCTGCTCGCCAGCGCCCTCACTCCGCCCGCCCTTCCACTCGCCACACAGCTGGCGGATCAGGCTTGCTGGCATCCTGCTTACTAACCCTAACCCTAGGTCAGCCCCCGAGGGGCCCTTCCCAAGGGTCCTGGTGCCCCAATGCCGGGGATTGGGCACCTTGGAACAACAGCGCCTGACTCCCACTGCAGCCCCCCGCCACCAGGGCCACTAGGGCTCCGCAGGTCATTCAGGGCGGGAGAATAGGCAGAGTCCTCTGAACCTCAGGCTAACTTCGAAGGCCCCCCGCGCCAAAACGTGTGGGCCCACAGTCCCGCTCACCAGCTCCCTCCCCTCGGCCCGCCCCACCACTCAACACACAGCCAGCATCTGGGGAAGGCCTCCTGGAGGCTAACCCTAACCCTAGGTGGGCCTCTGATGGGAGCATCCTAAGGGGCCTGGTGCCCCAACGCCGGGGATTGGGAACCTCCGAACCCCAGGGCTGGACTCACCCTGCAGCCCCATAGGGCACCGCAGATCATTCAGGGCGGGAGAATGGGTAGGGCCCCTCCAAGCCCCAGTGAACTTCAAAAGCCCCCTAGCAAAACGCTTGGGCCCAAGCTCCCGCTCTCAGGCGCCCTCCCCTTGGCCCGCCCCCCAGCTCACCCCACTGCGGGTACATCAGGCCTGCCAGCCTCCTGGGGGCTAACCCTAACCCTAGGTCAGCCCCCGATGGGCCCCTCCCAAGGGTCCTGGCGCCCCAATGCCCCGGATTGGGCACCTCCGAACCCCAGCGCCTGACTCACACTGCAGCCCCCCGCCACCAGGGCTGCTAGGGCTCTGCCTGCCATTCAGGGCAGGAGAATGGGCAGGGCCCTCCGAGCCCCCAACTACCTTTGAGGCCCCCTCACCAAAACCTGTGGGCCCACGGTCCCGCTCGCCAGCTCCCTCCCCTCGGGCCGCCCCACCCCGCGCCACACAACCAGGGAATTGGACCTGACTGCCTCCTGGGGGCTAACCCAAACCCTAGGTGGGACTCCGAAGGGCCCATCCCAAGGGGCTTGGCGCCCCAACGCCGGGGATTGGGAACCTCTGAACCCCAGCGCTGAACTCACCCTGCAGCCCCTCGCCACCCCGGCCGCTAGGGGCGCCGCCGGTCATTCAGGGCGGGAGAACACCTCCAAGACCCCAGTGAGCTTCTAAGGCCCCCTGTGCCAAAACACTTGGGCCCAGGCTCCCGCTTTCCAGCGCCCTCCCCTCAGCCCGCCCCCCCCCTCCACTCGCCACACTGCCAGTGGATCTTGCCTGCCAGCCTCCTGGGGGCTAATCCTAACCCTATGTCCGCCCCCCTAGGGGCCCCTCCCAAGGGGCCTGGCACTGCAACGCCGGGGATTGGGGACCCCCGAGCCCCAGCGCTGGACTCACCCTCTGCCCCACCGCCACCCGGGCCATTATTGGCGCCACTGGTCATTCAGGGAGGGAGAACGTGCAGGGCACTCCGAGCCCCTGGCGATATTTGAAGGCTCCCCCTGCCACAATGCTTGGGCCCACGCTCCCACTCCTCAGCGCCCTCAACTCGGCCTGCCCCTCTGCTCGCCGCACATCCAGCAGATCGGGCTTGCCGGCCTCCTGGGGGCTAACCCTAACTCTAGGTGGGCTCCTGAGGGGCTACTCCCAAGGGGCCTGGAGCCCCAAGGCCAGGGATTGGGAACCTCCGAACCCCAGCACTGGACTCACCCTGCAGCCCCCTGCCACCTGGACCGCTAGGGGACCCGCCAGTCATTCAGGGCAGGAGAAGGGGCAGGGCCCTCTGAGCCCCTGGTGACCTTCCAAGGCCCCCTGCACCAAAATGTTTAGGCCCAGGCTCCTGCTCGCCAGCGCCCTCACTCCGCCCACCCCTCCACTCGCAGCACAGCTGGCATTTCGGGCCTGCCAGCATCTTGCTTGCTACCCTAACCCTAGGTCGGTCCCCAAGAGGCCCCTTACAAGGGGCCTGGCAATGCAACGCTGGAGATTGGGGACCCCCGAACCCCAGCGCCAGACTAACACTGCTGACCCTCCACCACCTGGGCCACTAGGGGCGCTGCCGCTCATTCGGGGGGGAGATGGGCAGGGCCCTCCGAGCCCCCAGCGACCTTCGAAGACCCCCCCGCGCCAAAATGCTTGGTCCCACGCTCCCACTCCTCAGCGCTCTCCCCTCGGCCCGCCCCCCAGCTCACCCTACTGCCGGTGCATTGGGACTGCCAGCCTCCTGGAGGCTAACCCTAACCCTAGGTCGGCCCCCGATGGGCCCCTCCCAAGGGGCCTGGCGCCGGACGCGGGGGATTGCGGACCCTGGAGCCTCAGCGCTCCACTCATCTTCCTGCCCTGCCGCCACTCGGGCCGCAAGGGGTGCCATAGGTCAATCAGGGCGGGTGAACGGGCAGGCCCCTCTGAGCCCCAGGCAACCTTCGAAGGCCCCCCGCGCCAAAACGTTTGGGCCCAGGCTCCTGCTCCCCAGCGCCCTCACTCCACCCGCCACTCCGCTCGCTGCACCGCCGGCATGTCGGGCCTGCTGGCATCCTGCTTGCTACCCTAACCCTAGCTCGGTCCCCAAGAGGCCCCTCAAAAGGGGCCTGGCGCTGCAACGCTGGGAATTGGGGAACCCCGAGCCCCAGCGCCCCACTAACATTGCTGCCCCTCCACCACCTGGGCCACTAGGGGCGCAGTCGCTCATTCAGGGCGGGAGAAAGGGCAGGGCCCTCAGACCCCAGCCGACCTTCCATGACCCCCCGCCCCAAAGCGCTTGGGCCCACGTTCCCACTAGTCAGCGCCCTCACCTCAACCCGCCCCTCCGCTTGAAACACAGCAGGCGGATCGGATCTGATGGCCTCCTGGCGG
This sequence comes from Ursus maritimus, assembly GCF_017311325.1. NCBI lineage: Eukaryota > Metazoa > Chordata > Mammalia > Carnivora > Ursidae > Ursus > Ursus maritimus. The sequence continues at coordinate 10,875 of NW_024423775.1, forward strand.
CTAACCCTAACCCTAGGTCGGTCCCAGAGGGGCCCCTCCCAAGGGGCCTGGCGCCGCCACGCCAGGGATCGTGGACGTCCTAGCCCCAGGGCAGGACTCACCCTGCAGCCCCCCGCCACCCGGACCGCTAGGGACGCCACCGGTCATTCAGGCGGGAGAAGGGGCAGGGCCCTCCAAGCCCCCTAAGAACTTCGAAGTCCTCCGCGCCAAAACCTGTGGGCCCACGGTCCCCCTCGCCAGCTCCCTCCCCTCGGCCCACCCCACCGCGTGCCACACAGCCAGGGGATTGGGCCTGATGGCCTCCTGGGGGCTAACCCAAACCCTAGGTGGGTCCCCGAGGGGCCCATCCCAAGGGGCTTGGCGCCTCAAAGCTGGGGATTGGGGAACACCGAGCCCCAGCGCTGGACTCACCTGGCAGCCCCCTGCCACCGGGGCCATTATTGGCCCAGAAGGTCATTCAGGGCTGGAGAACCTGCAGGGCACTCCGAGCCCCTGGCGACTTTCGAAGGCCCCCCACGCCAAAATGCTTGGGCCCAAGCTCCCACTCCTGAGCGCGCTCAGCTTGGCCTGCCCCTCTGCTCCTCGCACATCCAGCAGATCCGGCTTGCAGGCCTCCTGGGGGCTAACCCTAACCCTAGGTCAGCCCCCGATGGGCCCCTCCCAAGGGTCCTGGCGCCCCAATGCCCGGGATTGGGCACCTCCAAACCCCAGCGCCTGACTTACACTGCAGCCCCCCGCCACCAGGGCCGCTAGAACTCTGCAGGTCATTCGGGGTGGGAGAATGGGCAGAGTCCTCCCAGCCCCAGGTGAACTTCTAAGGCCCCCCGCGCCAAAACGTGCTGGCCCACGGTCCCGCTCCCCAGCTCCCTCCCCTCGGCCCACCCCACTGCGCGCCACACAGCCAGGGGATTGGGCCTGATGGCCTCCTGGGGTCTAACCCAAACCCTAGGTGGGTCCCTGAAGGGCCCATCCCAAGAGGCTTGGCGTCCCAACGCCAGGGATTGGGAACCTCTGAACCCAGCGCTGGACTCACCCTGCAGCCCCTGCCACCGGGGCCCCTAGGGGAGCTGCCAGTCATTCAGGGCAGGAGAAGGGGTAGGACCCTCGGAGCCCCTGGCGACTTTCAAAGGCCCGCGTGCCAAAACTCTTGGGCCCACGCTCCCACTCCTCAGCGCCCTCAGCTCAGCCTGCCCCTCTGCTCACCGCACATCCAGCAGATGGGGCTAGCCGGCCGCATGGCGTCTAACCCTAACTCTAGGCGGGCTCCTGAGGGACCCCTCCCCAGGGGCCTGGCGCCCCAACGCAGGGGATTGGGGACCGGAGACCCAGCGCCGGACTCACCCTGCAGCCCCCCGCCACCTGGGCCGCTAGGGGGCCCGCCGGTCATTCAGGGCGGGAGAACGGGCAGGGCCCTCTGAGCCCCCGGCGACTTTCGAAGACCCCCTGAGCCAAAACTCCTGGGCCCACGTTCCCACTAGTCAGCACCCTCACCTCAGCCCCCCCCTCCACTCGAAACACAGCATGCGGATTGGACCTGCTGGCCTCCTGGGGGCTAACCCTAACCCTAGGGCGGTACCCGAGGGGCCCCTCCCAAGGGGCCTGGCGCCGCCATGCTGGGATGTCATAGCCCCAAGGCCAGACTCACCCTGCAGCCACCACGCCACCAGGGCTGCTAGGGGCGCTGCCGTTCATTCAGGCCTGAGAACGGGCAGGGACCTCCGAGCCCCTGGCGACTTTTGAAGGCCCCCCACGCCAAAACGCTTGGGCCAAGGCTCCTGCTCTCCCGCGCCCTCCCCTCGTCCCGCCCCACCGCTCGTGGCACAGTCGGTGGATATGGCCTGCCAGCCTCTTGGGGGCTAACCCTAACCCTAGGTCGGCCCCCGATGGGCCCCTCCCAAGGGGCCTGGCTCCGCCACACAGGGGATTTCGGACCCTGGAGCCCCAGCGCCAGAATCACCCTGCCACCCTGCTGCCACCCTGGCCGCTAGGGGTGCTGCTGGACATTTAGGGCGGGAGAAGGGGCAGGGCCCTCCGAGACCCCAGGAACTTTCGAAGGCCCCCCGTGCCAAAACGCTTGGGCCCAGGCTCCCGTTCGCCGGCGCCCTCACTCCGCCCGCCCCTCCACTTGCCACACAGCTGGCGGATCGGGCTTGCCGGGCATCCTGCTTGCTAACCCTAACCCTAGGTCGTCCCCGAGAGGCCATCACAAGGGGCCTGGCGCCAACGCCGGGATTGGGAACCTCCAACCCCAGCGCCGGATCACCCTGCAGCCCCCGCCACCCGGGCCGCTAGGGCGCGCCAGTCATTCAGGGCGGGAGAAGTAGGGCCTCTGAGCCCCGGCGAGCCAAGGCCCCTGCGCCAAAACACTTGGGCCCACCTCCTGCTCTCCAGCGCCTCCCCTGGCCCGCCCCCCCGCTGCCCACACCACTGTGGATCCTGCCTGCCGGCCTCCTGGGGCTAATCCTAACCTAGGTCGGCCCCCAGGGGCTCCTCCCAAGGGGCCTGGCACCGCAAGCCAGGGATTGGGGACCCGCCCCAGCGCTGGACTCACCTCGCCCCACCGCCACGGCGGTTATTGGCGCGCCGGTCATTCAGGGCGGGAGAAGTGGGGCACCCGAGCCCCTGGCGACTTCGGGCCCCGGCCAAACCTTGGGCCCACGCTCCCACTCCTCACGCCCTCAGCTCGGCCTGCCCCTGCTCCCGCACATCCAGCAGATTGGCTTTCTCGGCCTCATGGGGCTAACCCTAATCTAGGTGGGCTCCTGAGGGCCCTCCAGGGGCCTGGCGCCCAACGCCAGGGATTGGGGACCCGAGACCCAGCGCCGGATTCACCCTGCAGCCCCCCACCCCTGGGCCGCTAGGGGGCCCGCCGGTTATTCAGGGGGGGAGAACGGGCAGGGCCCTCTGAGCCCCCAGCGACCTTCGAAGGCCCCCGCGCCAAAATGTTTGGGCCCAGGCTTCTGCTCGCCAGCGCCCTCACTCCGCCCACCCCTCCACTCGCAGCACAGCCGGCATTTCGGGCCTGCCGGCATCCTGCTTGCTAACCCTAACCCTAGGTCAGTCCCCGAGAGGCCCATAACAAGGGGCCTGGGGCTGCAACGCTGGGGATTGGGGACCCCTGAGACCCAGGGCCAAACTAACACTGCTGCCCCTCCACCACCTGGGCCACTAGGGGCGCTGCCGCTCATTCAGGGCAGGAGAATGTGGAGGGCCCTCTGAGCCCCCGGCGACTTTCGAACCCCCTGAGCCAAAACTCCTGGGCCCACGTTCCCACTGGTCAGCGCCCTCACCTCAGCCCACCCCTCCGATTGAAACACAGCAGTCGGATTGGACCTGCCGGCCTCCCGGGGGCTAACCCTAACCATAGGGCGGTTCCCGAGGGGCCCCTCCCAAGGGGCCTGGCGCCGCCACGCCGGGGATCGGGGATGTCCTAGGCCCACGGCCGGACTCACCCTGCAGCCCCCCGCCACCTGGGCCGCTAGGGGCGCCGCTGGTCTTTCAGGCGGGAGAACCAGCAGGGCCCTCGAGCCCCCGGCGACTTTCGAAGAACCCCATGCCAAAACGCTTGGGCCCAGGCTCCCAGCGCCCTGCGCCCTCACTCCGCCCGCCCCTCCACTTCGCTGCACAGCGGCATTTCGCCTGCCGACATCCTTCTTGCTAACCTACCCTAGTGTCCCGAGGAGCCCCTGACAAGGGGCCTGGGCGCTACAGCTGGGATTGGGCCACCACCCCCAGGGCAAACACTGCTGCCTCCACCACCTGGTCAGGGCGCTGTGTCTCATTCAGGGCTGGAGAAGGGCAGGGCCCTCAAGCCATGACCTTCGATGGCCCCCGCCCAAAGCGCTTGGCCCACGTTCCCACTAGTCGGCGCCCACCTCCACCTCCGCTCCGAAACACAGCAGTCGGATTGGACTGCCGCTCTCCGGGGGCTAACCTAAGCTAGGTGAGCTCCTGAGGCCCCACCAGGGGCCTGGCGCCTCAGTCGCCGGAGATTGGGGAGCCGGCCAACGCCGGGACTCACCCTGCAGCCCCGCCACCTGGGCCCTAGGGCCCACCTGGTCATTCAGGCGGGAGCCGGGCAGAGCCCTCCGAGCCATGGAGCAACCGATGGCGCCGCCCCCAAACGCGGTTGCGGGTGATACTCTGGTCGGCACCAGATCACCTCGGCCCAATTCCTCCGTGAACGCTTGGTGTGGCTTGTAGTCCTTTTGGCTTGTTGAACAGCTGACTGTC
>NW_024423775.1:15132-49870 GCF_017311325.1 Ursus maritimus
GGCTGCTACCTGTGGGCCTGGGGTCCTGCTTGCCGAGCCTCCCTCTCGCCCTCCCACCGCGAGCCACATGTAGCCAGGGATTGGGCCTGAAGGCTCCCTGGGGGCTAACACAAACCCGGTAGGACCCCGAGGCCCCTCCCAAGGGGCTTACACCCAACGCCGGGATTGGGAACCACTGAACCCCAGCTTGGAATCACCCTGGCCTCGCCACTCTGGCTTGCTCAGGGCGCCGCCGACGTTCAGAAGGCGGGAGCAAGGAGCAGGGCCCACCTAGCCCCCTGATGACCTTCGGCCCCCGCGCCAAAACGGTTGGGCCACGCTCTCTCTCTCAGCACTCCTCAGCTCGCCACCTCTGCCCGCACATCCAGTCAGGTCGGGCTTGCCGGCCTCCCGGCTAACACAACCACTAGGTGGGCTCCTGAGGGGCCCCACCTAAGGGCCTGGCGCCAACGCCGGAGATTGGGGACCCGAGACCAGCGCCGGACTCACCCTGCAGCCCTCCCCGCCACCTGGGCCGTTGGGGCCCGCCTGTCATTCAGGGTCGGGAGAACGGGAGGGCCTCCAGTGCCCCAGGCAACCTCTCGAAGCCCCCACCCCCCGTCCAAAATGTTCTGAGGCCCAGGCCTGCAGCCGCCAGCGCCCTCACTCTGCCCGCCCCTCCACTTCCGCTGCACAGCGGTACTTCGGCCTGCCGGCATCCTTCTTGCTAACCCTAACCTCTAGGTCAGTCTCCGGATGAGGCTCCTCGCAGGCCTGGCTGCAACGCTGGGATTGGGGATTCCCGAGCCCAGGGCCAGACTTACACTGCTGCCTGCCACCACCTGGGCCACTAGCGCTGTCTCTCATCTGTAGGCTGGAGAAGGGGCAGGGCCCTCCGCCCCGCTGACCTTCGATGGCCCCCTGCCCGGCGCTTGGGCTCCACGCTCCCACTCTCAGCGCCCAGCTCGGCCTGCCCCTCCGCTCGCTGCACATCCAGCAGAACTGGCTTGTTCGGACTCCTGGGGGCTAACCCGAGCTCTAGGTGTCCTGAGGGGCCCCATCCATGGGGCCTGGCGCCCATCCGCTGGGATTGGGAACCCCGAACCCCAGGACTGACTCAATTCTGCAGCTCACCGCCACCTGGGTCGGGGCGCCACTCGCCATTCAGGCTGGAGAACGGTAGGTCTCGAGCCCTCAGTAGCTTCAAGGCCCCTGCGCCAAAACACTTGGGCCCACGCTCCTCTCTCCAGCCTCCCCGGCCCCACTCCCCCTGCCACACCGCGGTGGATCCTGCTCTGCCGCGCCTGGGGCTAACCCTGCTTCCAGGTGGCCGGGCTCCTCCCAAGGCCTGCACCGCAACCCAGGCTATTGGGACCCCAGCCCCAGGCAAGACTAACACTGCTGCCCCTCCACCACCTGGGCACTAGGCGCGCCGCCATTCGGGCTGGAGAAGGGGCAGGGCCCTCTGAGTTCCCGCCGACTTCCGATGGCCCCGCCCCCAAAGCGCTTAGCCCACGTTCTGCACCAGCTAGCGCCTCACCTCAAGCGGTTCCTCGGCTCGAAAGACAGCAGGCGGATCGGGACTCTGCCGGCCACCTAGGGGGTAACCTTAACCCTAGGGCGGTCCCCGAGGCCTCCTCCAGGCTCTTTGAGCTAGCTCGGATCCTGGCCGTCTTTAGCCCCAGGCCGGACTCACCCTGCAGCCTGGCACCCGGGCTCAGGGCACCGCCAGTCATTCAGGCGGGAGAAGGGGCAGGGCCACCGAGCCCCGACCTCCTTCGAAGGCCCCCGGCGCTGCAAACCTGTGGGCCGGGGTCCCGGCTTGCAGCTCCTCCCTCGACTCCACCTACCACGAGCCACACACAGCAGGATTGCCCCTGAAGCCTCCTGGGCTAACAAAACCCAGGTGGGACCCCCGAGGCTCCTCCCAAGGGGCTTGGCGACCCACCCGCCGGGAAACACCGAACCCAGCAGTGGAATCCTCCTGCAGCCGCCACTGGCGCTAGCGCGCTTATATCAGCGGTGGAGAGAGGGCCTACCAGCCCTCTGATGGACCTTCTCGGCGTCGCCAAAACGGTTGGGCCCACGCTCCCTCTCTCAGCACCTCAGCTCGGCCCCCCTCTGCTTCTCGCCGCACATCCAGCAGCGCGGCTTGGCTGGCTTCCCGGGCACATTTCACCTCCGAGTGGGCCCCTGAGGGGCTCACCAGGCCTGGGCGCTCAACGCCGGAGATTGGGACCCGAGACAGCGCTGACTACGGTGCCTCGCCACCTGGCCGTTAGGGGCCCGCCTGTCATTCAGGGCGGAGAACGGGCAGGGCCGCTCTGTGCCCCAGGCACCCTCGAAGCCCCCCGCTCCAAAATGTTCTGGGCCCAGGCTCCAGCTCGCCAGCGCCCCACTCTGCCCGCCCTCCACTCGCTGCACAGCTGGCATTTCTGGGCCTGCCGGCATCTTCTTGCTAACCCTAACCTAGGTCAGCTCCCGAGAGGCCCTCACAAGGGCCTGCAACGCTGGATTGGGATTCTCGAGCCCAGGGCCAGACTAACACTGCCGTCTCACCACCTGGGCCACTAGGGGCGCTGTCTCATTCAGGGCTGAGAAGGGCAGGGCCCTCCAGCCTCACGGACCTTCGATGGCCCCGCTCCCGGCGCTTGGGCCCACGTCCCACTCCCCTCAGCGCCCTCCGCCTCGCCTGCCCTCCGCGCTGAAATCCAGCAGATCGGGCTTGCCGAGACTCCTGGGGCTAACGAGCTAGGTGGTCCCGAGGGCCCATCATGGGGCCTGGCGCCTACGCCGGGATTGGGAACCTCCGAACCCCAGGACTGGACTCACCCTGCAGCCCACCGCCACCTGGGCCTAGGGCGCCACCGCATTCAGGGCTGGAGAACGGGTAGGGCCCTCGAGTCCCTGGCTATTGCTCAAGCCCCTGCGCCAAAACACTTGGGCCCAGCTCCTCTCTACCAGCGCCCCCTCGGCCCCACCTCCCCGTCTGCCACACCGGCCGGTGGATCCTGCCTGCCGGGCGCCCTGGGGCTAACCTGCTCCCAGGTGGGCCCCGGGGCCCCTCCCAAGGGGCCTGCACCGCAACTCCAGGCATTGACCCCCAGCCCCAGGGCAAGACTAACACTGCTGCCCCTCCACCACCTAAGCAGGCTACAGGGCTGCTTCCGCTTCATTCCAGGGGGTCTGGAGAAGGGGCAGGGCCCTCTGAGCCCCCCGCTCGACCTCTCGCATGCCCCCGCCCCAAGCGCCCAGGCCCACGTCCACCAGCCGCGCCCTCACCGCTTCTAGCCCTCCGCACGAAAGACAGCAGGACGGATCGGACCTGCCAGGCCACCTGGGGGTAACTATACCCTAGGGCGGTCCCCGAGGCCCCCCAAGGGGCTCTGCACAGCCAGCGCGGGATCCTGGCCGCTTAGCCCCAGGGCGGACTCACCCTGCAGCCCCCGGCACCCGGGCTGCTAGGCACCGCCGGCCTCAGGCGGAGAAGGGCAGGGGCCCTCGAGCCCCGACCTCCTTCGAAGGCTCCTCACCAAAACCTGTGGGGCCCGGTCCCTGCAGCAGCCCTCACCTCCCTCGACTTCGCCCACCGCGAGCCACACAGCCAGGGGATTGGGCCTGAAGGCCTCCGGGGCTGGGCACTAAGCCCTAGGTGGGCCCGAGGGCCCTCCCAGGGGCTTGGACCCAACGCCGGGGATTGGGAACCACTGAACCCCAGCGCTGGAATCACCTGCAGCCCCCCGCCACTCTGGCCGCTAGGGGCGCCGGCCCGTCATTAGGCGGAGAAGGGGGGCCCCCTAGCCCTGATGACCTGGCGCCCCCACAAACTGTTGGGCCCACGTTCCTCTCTCAGCACCTCGCTCGGCCTACCTGCCGCCGCAGACATCCAGCGAGGTCGGGCTTGCTGGCCTCCTCGCTAACACTAACTCTAGGTGGGCTCCTGAGGGGCCCCCAAGGGGCCTGGCGCTCAACGCCGGAGATTGGGACCAGACCCAGCGCATGGACTCACCACTGCAGCCCCCCGCCACCTGGGCCCTAGGGGCGCCGCCTGTCATTCAGGGCGGGAGAGGGCAGGGCCGCTTGTGCCCCAGGCACGAAGCCCCGCTCCAAAATGTTGCCCAAGGCTCCACTTGCCAAGGCTCTCCTCACTCTGCCCGCCCCACCGCTGCACAGCTGCTCGGCCTGCCCCGGCATCCTTCTTGCTAACCTAACCCTAGGTCGTCCCGAGAGGCCCCTCGACAAGGGCCTGGGGCTGACGCTGAGGATTGGGACTCCGAGCCCCAGGGCCAGACTACACTGCTGCGCGCACACCTGGGCCACTAGGGGGCTGTCTTCATTCAGGCTGGAGAGGGGCAGGGCCCTCCAAGCCCGGATCCTTCGGCCCCCTGCCCCAAGCGCTGGGCCCGTTCACCCTCAGCGCTCCTCGCCGAGCCTGCCCCTCCGCTCGCTGCATCCAGCAGATGGCTTGCCGGCTCCTGGCAACCCAGCTCTAGGTGGCCTCCTGAGGGGCCCCTTCTGGGCTCTGCGCCTAACGCCGGGATTGAGGAACCTCTCGCCCCAGGCTGGACTCACCCTGCAGCCACCGCCACCTGGGACGTAGGGGCGCCACCGGTCATCAGGGCTGGAGAACGGGTAGGGCCCTCCAGTCCCTGGCTAGCTCTCGAAGGCCCCGCGCCAAACACGTTGGGCCCAGCCTCTCTCAGCGCTCCTCGGCCCCACGTCGTCACACCCCGCAGGATCCTGCCTGCCGCGTCCTGGGCTAACCCTAAGCCCAGGTGGGCCCTCGGGGCCCTCCCCAAGGCCTGCGCACCCAACCCAGGATTGGGGACCCCAGCCCAGAGGGCAAGACTCACTGCTGCCCTCCACCACCTGGGCACTCAGGGTGCTGCTGTCTCATTCAGGGCTGAGAAGGGGCAGGGCCCCTGAGCTGTGCCGACTCATGGCCCCGCCCAAAGCGCTTAGCCCACGTTCCCACCAGTCAGCGCCTCTCACCTCAAGCGCCCTCCGTCAGAAACAACAGACTGGATCGGACCTGCAAGCCACCTGGGGGTAACCACTAACTCTAGGGATGAAACCCGAGGCCCTCCAAGGGGCCTTGCGCAGTTCCACGCCGGGGATCCTGGCTGCTCGTTAGCTCCCGCTTCAGGGCGCGACTCCGCAGACGCTCCTCCGGCTGGCTAACCCGAGGCTGCTAGGTGGTCTCCCAGGCTCATTCAGCGAGAAGGGGCTAGGGCGCCCCGAAGCCGGGGGACCTCCGACCTCCAGGCTGCTCACCCGCAGCCCAATCCTGTGGAGCTGGGCTCGGCAGCGTCCACCGGCCCATCCACGGAGAAGGGCAGGCTACTACCGAGCCGGGATTAGGGCCTTCAAGGCTCCTGCGGGCTCAAACACGGCCACGCCCGGTGGCCCCAGCGTCCTCGCTCCCACAGGGCTTGCGCCACACGCCTGGGGTTTAGGGACCCTGGCTAACCTGCGTTATCCCTCAGGCTGCAAGCCACTGGGCTCCTCCAGGGGCCTGCCACGACTCAGGCTGGGGACAGCCCCAGGCGCTCACTCTAGCCCTCCGACGACCTGGGCATAGGGCCTCCGCGCCATTAGGACTGAGATTGGGCAGGCTCCCTCTCTCCTCAGCCACCCTCATCGGCACCCCCTGTCCCCACATCAGCGTCGGCTATGCCGGCCCTCCTCGGGGCTACAGCACCTCACTCTGCGGCCCCTCTCGGAGCCCGTGGAGGCGGCCACCATACCTTGCAAACCCTGCGGCCCTGAGCGCCTCAAAGCCTTAGCCACTGGATCTGGGGGCCGAGCCCAGGCTGACTCACCCTGCAGCCCCCTGGCCTAGGCACGCAGGTAATCTCGCCGTCATTCAGCGGGCGAGAAGGGCGAGGGCCCTCCTGTGCCCCCTCACAACCTTCGAGGCGCCCCGCCCAAAACTTGTCGGCCCGGTTCACTTGCCAGCGCCTCACTCGACTCCGCCCTCCACCTGCTGCACACAGCCGGGATTCGGCCGTGCAGTCCTTTCTGGGCTAACACCTAACCCTAGGTGGATCCTTCGAGGGGCCCCTCCAAGGGGCTCTGGGGCTCAATCGCCGGGGATTGGGAACCCTGACCAGTACCCAGGCCAGACAACACTCTTAGCCTCCACCACCTGGCGCTCATAGGGGCGCCGTCTCGTCATTCAGGGCTGGAGAAGGGGCAGGGCCCCTCTCAAGCCCTCAGGCGAGACCCCTTTCGGACGTCCCTGCGCTCAAAGCGTTGGAGCCCACGCTTCCCGCACCCTCAGTCGGCCTCTCCCGGCCTGCTCCTCTCACAAGAACATCCAGCAGGATCGGGCTTGCCGGCTCGGCTACACTTACCAAGCTCCCTAGGGTGGCTCCTGAGGCCTCCCACCGGTGCGCCTGGCGCCTCTAACGCCGGAGATTGGTGGAACCTCCAATTCCGCCGACTGCTCACCCTGCAGCCTCGCCACCTGGGCCAGGCGCCAGCTCATTCAGGGCTGGAGAAGGGTAGAGCCCTCCGAGTCCTGATTGGCCTGCAGCCTCCGAGCGCTAAAACCTTGGCTCGCCCACAGTCTCCACGTCTGGCTCCAGGTCCAGCTCCCAACTCTGCCCCCTCCCCCCAGCTCGCGCACACCGGTATCCCTGCGGCCATGTGCGGCACCCTTGGCTAACCCCTAGCCCAGGTCGGCCCTGAGGCCTCTCACAAGGGGCCTGGGCTCACCAGACTCCGGATTGGGGGACCCCTCGAGCCCCTGTGGCAAGACTAACACCGTGCCGCCCCACCACCTGGCAGACTAGGTTGTTCGCCTCGCTCATTCAGGGCTGGAGGGGGCAGGGCCTCAGCACCCGCTGACTCTCTCGCATGGCCCTGCCCCGCGCCAAGTGTTGGCCCACGTTGCCCATCCAGCGCTCCTCCGCTCAAGCTGCCCCTCCGCCGTAGACACATCACAGGCAGATCGGGCTGCCGTGCCCCTGGGGTAACCTCCAGCTAGGTGCGGCCTCCGAGGGGCCTCATCCATGGCCTTGGGCGCACGCCGGGATTGGGAACCTGCCGATTAGCCCCAGGGGCGGACTCAATCTGCAGCCTTCACTCGCACCTGGGCTGTAGGGGGCAATCCCGGTCATTCAGGCGAGAAGGGGCGGGCCCTCCGAGCCCCGCTAGCTTCCGAAGGCCTCAGCCGCCAAAACATCTCGTGGGGCCCACGGCCCTCTCTAGCCCTCCCGGTCCCCGACCCCCGCTTTCCCACAACCACAGCCAGATTGGAAGCCGGGCGCTCCTGGGGGCTAACCGCCCTAGGTGGGCCCCGAGGCCTCTCCCAAGGGGCTGCCACCCAATCCAGGGCATTGGGGACACGACCACGCTCTGCCCCAGTCGACTACATGCCCTCCAGCCACCTGGACTGCCAGGGGCGCCGATCATTCAGGGCTGGGAAGAGGGCAGGGCCTCTACCTCCGCTCCCGATGGACCTCCCTGGCCCTGCCAAACGCTTAGGGCCCACGCCTCACCTCGCCTCAAAGATCTCGGCTGGCCTACCGCCTCGAACACATCAGCAGGATCGGGACTTCTTGCCGGCTACCGCCGGGCTAACTCTAACCCAGGTGTCGCTCCGAGGGTGCTCCAACGGGGGGCCTGCGCACCACGCGAGATTCAGGACCAGCACCCAGGCCAGGACTCACCCCCTTGCAGCTCCCGGCACCTGGGCCGCTTAGGGGTCCCGTCTGTCATTCAGGCGGGAGAAGGGCAGGGCCCTCCTCGGCCCCAGAACCTCTCGAAGGCCCCCTCGCCAAACTTCATGGGCCCGGCCGTCCTGCTTCAGCGCCTCACTCGACCCGCCCCCGCGACCACCACAGCGGGTTGGGCCTGAACGGCTCCTCCGGGCTCAACATCAACCCTAGGTGACGTCCCCGAGGCCCCTCCAAGGGGCTCTGGGACCGCAACGCCTGGGGATTGGGGACCCCTGAGCTCCCAGCGGCCAACAAATTCACTGCGCCCCGCCACTGGCCACTAGGGGCCGCTGGATCATCTTCAGGTGGAGAAGGTGCAGGGGCCCACTCTAAGCTCCCTGCATGACTCCTCGGAGGCCCCTCGCCTCCAAAAAACGGCTGGGCTTCTATGGCCCCTCACCCTCAGTACCCTCTCAGCTCGGCCTACCCTCTCGGCGCAGCACACTCCAGCAGGTCGGGCTTGCCGGACTCCGGGGTACACAAGCTCTCCAGGGCTCCTGAGGGGCCCCACCTCAAGGGCCCATGGCCCACGTGGATTGGGAACTCAGACCCACAGCCGGACTCACCCTGCAGTCCCCCGCCACCTGGGCCAGTAGGGCCCGCCTGTCATCAGGGCTGGAGAACGGCTAGGCTCGGCCCGTCTGTAAGGCCCCAGTGCAAAACCTTTGGCTCAACGCCCCCTACCGCCCACCCCCTTCGCCAAGCATGCTTGCTTGGTGGCGCTGCCGCTGCCTACTCGGTGCCTGCTCCACTCGCTAGCACCAGGTGACCGGCCTCCGGTGCATCTCTTGCTAACCCTAACCCTAGGTCGCCTGCCAGCTCGCAAGGGCTGGGCGCAACTGGGCATTGGGGACCCCAGCCCCAGGAAGCAAGACTAACACTGCTGCCCCCACCACCTGGGCCACAGGGGCGCTGTCCGTCATTCAGGGCCTGAGAAGGCAGGGCCCTCCATAGCCCCCATGACTTCCGATGGCCCCCTGCCCCAAGCGCTTGGGCCCACGCTCCCACCCAGTCAGCGCCCTCACCGCTCAAGCGCCCTGCCTCGCGGCAAGACAGCAGGCGGATGACTTGCCGGACCACCTGGGGTACCTAACCCAGCGCAGTCAGGCCCTCCTGCAAGGGGCCCTATGCCCACCTCGGGGTCCTAAGGCCCCGCACTTAGCCGTTGGGACCCACCCGCGGATCTCACCCTGCAGCCTCCCTGGCACCCGGGCGCAGGCACCGCTCGGTCATTCAGGCGAGAAGTGCAGGGCCTCGAGCTCGCCTGGCTAACCTCCTTCTAAGGCCTCATGTGCCAAAACCTGTGGGCTCCGGGTCCCGCTGATGCCTTCGCTCTGATTCCCGCCTCCCACCGCAGCCACACCAGCGATTGGGCCTGAAGGCCTCCTGGGGGCTAGCCAACTAAATCCCCAGGTGGATCCCGCGAGGGCCCCTCCCATAGGCTTGAGCGACCCAACGCCGGGATTGGGAACCACTCGAACCCTCGCGCTGGAACTCACCTCTGCAGCAGCCCGCCACTCTGGGCCGTTAGGGGCGCTGCCGTCTTCAAGGCGAGAAGGAGCAGGGCCCCCAGCCCCTGATGATCCTCAAGGCTCCCTCGCGCCAAAAGGTTGGGCCCACGCTCCCCTCCTGCCAGCATGCCTCAGCTCGGCTCTACTCTCTGCCAGTCCGCACATCCAGCAGGTCGGGCTTTGCCGGCCTCCGGGCAACACAACTCCAGTGGGTCCTGAGGCCCCACCTAAGGGGCCTGGCGCCCAACGCGGAGATTGGGACTTCATGACTCCTAGCGCGGATCACCCCTGCAGCCTCCCGCCACTGTCGGCCGTTAGGGCCTGCCTGTCATTCAGGGGAGAACGGGCAGGGCCTCTGGTGCCTGGGAACCCTAGCAACTTCTCAACCCCCCCGCCTCCAAAATGTTTGGGCGCAGGCTCCAGCTCGCCAGCGTTCCTCACCTGCCGCCCGCACTGGACTCAGCAAAGTGCACAGCTTATTTAGGCCTCTATATACCCTTCTTAGTAACCCTAACTCCTAGGTCACTCCCAGAGGCCCCGACAGCGTGCCTTGGCGGCCGTAACGCTGGGATTGGGGGATCCCCCGAGCCCCAGGGCGGACTGAACACTTCGCTGTCCCCACCACCTGGGCCACTAGGGGGCGCTGTGTCCACCTCTCAGGCTGGAGAGAGCAGTGTGGCCCCTCCAAGCATCGCGGACCTCGATGGCCCCCGCCCTGCTGCTTGGGTCCCACGTTCCCACCCCCGCCTCAGCTCGGCCTGCCCCTCTCGCGCTGCACATCCAGCAGATCGGGTTTGCCGGACTGGGCTAACCTCAGCCTCCCAGGTGGCCTCTGAGGGGCTCCCAATCCATGGCTGGCTGCCCTAACGCTGGGATGTGGGAACTCTCGAACCTCAGGATGTTACTTGCACCTGCAGCCTTCCATCTTAGCGAGGCCGGCGCTACCGGCTAGGTTCAGGGCTGGAGAACGGTAGGGCTCCTCCGAGCCCCGTGGCAGCTTCAGCGCCCGTGCGCCAAAACACTGGGCCTCACGCTCCTCTCCAGCGCCCTCCCGGCCCACTCCCCACTTCGCGTCACACTCCGGGTGGATCCTCTCGTCCGGCGCTCCTAGGGCGGCCCCAAGCCCAGGCTTTCTCGTGGGCGCTCCTCCCAAGGGCCTGCCACCGACCCAGCATTGGGGACCCCAGCTCCCCAGGGCAAGACTACCACTGCTGCCCTCCACCACCCTGCCTCAGGGGCGCTCGCTGTCATTCAGGGTTATGGAGAAGGGCAGGGTCCTCTGAGTCCCGCATGATCCTTCGATGGCTCCCGCTCAAGCGCTTAAAGGCCCACGTTCCCACCCAGCTCAGCTCTCACTCAACGCGGCCCCTCCGCTCAAAAGGACAGCAGGCGGATCGGGACCTGCCGGCCACCTGGGGGTAACTCTTTAACCCTAGGGCGAGTCCCCGAGGTATGTCCGCGCAGCCGGACTGTCGCTCTTGAGCCCCAGCGATCGTTAGCCTTGAATCGTATAGCACGCCGGCACAGGCGGAGAGGGCTGAGTCCTAAGACCTTAGTCCGCACCTGGTTGGCCGTTTCATTACTCGATGCCACCCTGCCACAGCCGATGGGAAGGCTCCGGGCCCCAACCCAGGCCGGGCTCCTCTTCAACCCGGATTGGGACACCGACCTGAGCGGGGATACCCTGCAGCCCGTGACTGCTGGGCACGGCCGCGGTCAGTAAAGGGGAGAAGGGACAGATGCCTCTCAGGACCCTAGACCTTCGAAGCTCGCGCCAAAACTTTGGGCCACGCTCCCCTTCTCAGCAGCCCCAGTCCCACCTCTGGGCCCGCTCTGCTCTGACCGTGCAGACATCACATGCAGTGGGAGGGTTGGCCTAGGCCCTCCGGGGCTAGGCCACCACTAACCCCAGGTGGGTCTCCCGAGGGGCTCCCACCCAAGTGGCGCTGTGGCGCCTGAACGCCGGAGCACATTGGAACCAGACCCGAGCGCGTAGCGAATTCACCTGCAGCCCCCGCCACCGCCGCTTAGGCCCGCCTGTCATACAGGCGAGAGAAGGCGGAGGGGCCCTCTGGCCCCGGATACTCGCGCCCCCGCTCCAAAATCAGTGGGCCAGCTCCTGCTCCTCAGTCCACTGGCAGCTGCGGCCCACCCCGCCCTCAGCCAGCACATCGCTGCAGCGTAGGCTTGCTCAGCGCTCTGGTCTGGGCTAACCACTAACCCTAGGTCGGGAGCTCCTGAGGTCCTCCTGCCCAAGGGGCCTTGGGCTCAACGCTGCGGATTACCGGACTTGAGCCAGGCTCAGACTACACCTGCTGCCGCCCCCACCTGGGCTCACATTAGGGCGCCGCCTGCTCATTCAGGCGAGAAGGTGCAGGGCTCTGCCCCTCACTGCACTCCTGACGGCACCTCGCTCAATTGCTACTGTCCCCTCAGCGCCGTCGCTGCCAAATCCCGTAACACTCAGGCCATAGAGCTGCCAGCATCGGCCACCCAGACCTGCTGAGCTCATGCTCCGCCATCCATGGGGCCTCGCTGCTATCGCCGGATTGGAACTTCGAACTCAGCACTACTCTTCTTGTACCCACGACTTTGGCCGAGCTGGTCGCCACCTGTTAGAGGCCCCTGACAAGCTGGATCCCGGTAGGGCCTCCGAGTCCCAGGTAGCCCGAAGGCCCGCAGGCTGCAAACATTTCTGCGTGCACCACGCTGGCTCTACTAGGGCGCTCTCGTCCTCTCCAGTCGCCACTACCGCGGGGTCCGTTGCCGCGTCCCAAGCCCTCTGCCCAGTGGCTCCCTAGGCCCCTCCCAAGGCCTGCCACCCAACTCGGAAAAATTCCTGCAGGCCCAGGCAGACTAACCACCTGCGCCCTCACCACCTGTCAGGCGCCTCGCCTCGACACACATCAGCTAGAACGGGCATGCGCCCTGAGTCCGCTACCCGTAGCTGCTAGTGGCCCCTGCCCAAGGCCTGGCCCCATCCATGGACCAGTCAGCGCCTACTTCAAGCGCCCTGCGAGAGCAGCGGATACTCTCCAAGCTCTCTAGCACTTGACTATCCTGGCAGCCCCGAGGCCTCCACCGTGGGCTTGGCGTAGCCACCGGATCTCCTGGCTGGAGCCCAACGGCGCTAGTCCTTCTTAAACGGTGCTGCCCGCTAGCATTAGCGGACAGGCCCCCTCGGAGGCCTAACCCAACTGCCAAAATTGGGCCCGGACGTCCCTCTTCCAGTGCCTCCCCGAATTCGCCCCACTCCCCGCGCCACACATGCGGCATTCTGCCTGAAGTGCTCCTGGGCTACCCTAAGCCCTAGGTGGGTCGCCCAGTGCCCTCCCGGGGTTGGGCCTACCCACGGACAAGAACTCAGCATGGGACCACCTCAGGGAAGACGTGAATCACCTGCAGTGCCCTCCCACCACTGCCGCTAGGGCGCGCTGTCATATAGGCTAGGAACAGGGCCTAGCCTAGGCCCCTCCGTCGACCTCTCGAGGCCCCCGCCCACCAAAGCGCTGGTGCCACGCTTCTCCACTCAGTCGAGCCCACCTCAGCCGTCTGCCCCAGTCATGCCAGCAGGGGATCGACTGCCGGCCACTGGGAGTAACTCTTAACCTAGGGGTCCCCGGTCTCCCAAGGGGCCTCCTGCAGTGACCAAGCCTGGCGATCCTGGCACCCCGGTTGGACCGAGCTCCAGGGCCTGGACCTCACCTGCAGCCCCCGCCACCTACGGGGGCCTCTAGGGGCGCCGCCTGGTCATTCAGGCGGGAAGAGTCGGGCAGGGCCTCGAGCCCAAGGCAACCTTCACCCAACCCCCCGCCTTCAAAAATAAGTGGCCCAGGCTTCCAGCCTCAGCCCCTCACTCTCGCCCGCGCCTCACTTCGCGTGCAAGGGATGGTCATTTCTACCTGCTTCGGCATCCTTCTTGCTGAACTCCTAACGCTCGAGGGGGTCTCCCTAGAAGGGCCTCCTGACAAGGGGCCTGGGGCTGAACGCTTGGGCGAGCAACTCGAGCCCCAGGGCCAGACAACACTGCTGTGCCGCCCAATACCGGGCCACTAGGGCTGCTGTCTTCTCTCAGGCTTGGGAAGGGCAGGGCCCTTCAAGCCCCCCGCGGACCTGATGCCCCCATGCCCCAAGCGCGTTTGGGCCCACGTTCCACTCCTCAGCGCTCCTCAGCTCGCTCGTGCCCTCCACTCGCGCACATCCAGCAGTACGGGGCTTTGCCGGACTTCCTGGCAATCTCGAGCTCTAGGTTGGCTCCTGAGGGGCTCCCTATCCATGGGGCTCTGGTGCCTAACGCCGGACTGGGAACCTCCGAACCCCAGCTACTGGACTCACTTCCTGCAGCCCAACGCCACC
Source organism: Ursus maritimus (assembly GCF_017311325.1). Lineage (NCBI taxonomy): Eukaryota > Metazoa > Chordata > Mammalia > Carnivora > Ursidae > Ursus > Ursus maritimus. The sequence continues at coordinate 28,703 of NW_024423775.1, forward strand.
TGGGCGCTTAGGGTGCCACTGTCCACTCCATGCTGGAACGTAGGCCTCCGAGCCCTCGGAGCTTCAAGGCCCCGTGAGGCCAAAAGCACTGGGCCCACGTCCTCCTCTCTCCAGGCCTCCGCCCACTCCCCACTCGCTCACTGCCGGTGGACCTGCCTCAAGCCGCGCGCCTGGGGGCTATATCCTAAGCCCAGGTGGGCGCCCGAGGGCCCTCCTGCGCCAGGGACCCTGGCACCGACAACTCCAGACGCAGGGGACCCCAGCCCCAGGCGGGCGACTAGCAGCACTGCTGCCCCCTCCACCACCTGGGCACCAGGGGCGCTGTCTCTAATCTCACGGAGGCTGGAGGGCCCCAGAGCCTCCGCACTCGATGGCTCTCGCCTCCTAAAGCGCTTGGGCCACGTTCACTAAGCCAGCAGGCCTCACTCACCTCAAGCGGCTCTCCTCCTGCTCTGTAAAAGACAGCAGGCTGGATCGACCTTGGCCACTCCTGGGGTAACCCTAACCCTAGCTGGTCCCGAGGGGCCCTCCCAAGGGGCCTTGCACGCCACACCGGGATCTTGACTCTAGCCCCAGGAGACTGACTCACCCTGCAGCCCTCGGCACCCCCGCTGCTAGGCACCGCTCGGTCTTCAGGCGGGAGAAGGGCAGGGCCCTCCTAGCCCCCTGACCTCCTCCGAAGGCCCCTGCGTCAAAACCTGTGGGCCCGGGTCCCGCCGCCTGCTCCTCTCCCCTGGCCCGCCCCCCACCGCGAGCCACTGCCAGGATTGCGCTGAATGCCTCCTGGGCAACTAACCCTAGGTGGGTCCCCGAGGGTTCCCACCCAAGGGGCTTGGCAGCCTCAACGCCGGCGATTGGGAACCTCCCAACCCCAGCGCTAGACTTCCCCCTGCAGCCCCCCAGCCCAGGGCTCGCCAGGGGCGCGCTGGTCATTCAGGCGGAGAAGGGGGCAGGGCCCTCTGGCCTCCGGCGGACCTTCTGATGCCCTCAGCCCCCAAAGCGCTGGGCCCATGCGTCCCACTCAGTCGCGCCTCACCTCACGCCCCTCCGCTCGAAACACAGCAGGCGGATTTGACCTGCCGGCCATCCCGGGCTAACCCAACCCTAGGTGTCCTCAGGGGCTCTCCTAGGGCGCTTGGCGACCCAACGTCGGGGATTGGAACCCACGAACTCCAGCGCAATCACCACTGCAGCCTCGCCCCGCCTGGAAGCCGCACTGGCCGTCCAGGGCGGAGAAGGAGCAGGCTCCTCCAGCCTCCCGATGACCTCAGCCCCCGCGACCTCGGTTGGGCCCATGCACTCCTCAGCACCCTCAGCTCGGCCTACCCCTCCGCTGCACATCCAGCAGATCGGGCTTGCCGGACTCCTGGGGCTCAATCCCAGCTCTAGGTGGGCGCCTGAGGCTCCCATCCATGGGGCCTGGCGCCCTAACGCTGGGGATTGGGAACCCTCCGGACCCCAGCACTGGACTCACCCTGCAGCCCCCACCACCTGGGCAGCTAAGGGGCAGATCGGTCATTCAGGGCGGGAGATCGGTCAGGGCCCTCGAGTCCCCAGAGACTCTTCAAGGCCCTCAGCGCCAAAACATGCTTGGGCCCAGGCCTCCCCGTCAGCGCCCTACCACCTGGGTAAATCCACTCTCACGAAGACGTCGGGCATTTCGGCCTGCCGCATCCTGTTCCCTAAACCAACGCTAGTCGCCCGGAGAGGCCCCTGACGCCTGGGGCCGGCTGGGATTGTGGACCCCTGAGCCCCAGGGCATGGGACCAACACTGCTGCCCCTTCACCACCTGGGTAGCCAGTGCAGCACGCTGCCGCTCATTAGGGCTGGGGAATGGGCAGGGCCCTCTGAGCCCCCCGCCGACCTCTCCATGGCCCCCTGCCCCAAGCACTTGGGCACACGTTCACTCAGTAAGCGCTCACCTCAACCCGACCCTCCGCTCGAAACACAGCAGGCGGATAGACCTGACGACTCTCTGGGGGCTAACCCTAACCCTAGGTCGGTCCTCCATAGGGGCCCCTCCCCAAGGGGCCTTGAGCTGCCATGCCAGGGATCGTGACTCAGCCTCAGGCCAGACTCACCCTACAGCCCCATGCCACTCTGGGCTCCTAGGGTCGCCGCCGGTCATTCAGGCTGGGAGAAGGGGCAGGGGCTCCTCCAGCCCCAGCGACCTTCGAAGGCCCCTGCGCACAACCTGTGGGGCCCACTGTCCCACTCGCCAGCTTCCCTCCCCTTGGCCCGCCCCACCATGCACCTCACAGTCAGGGATTGGGCCTGATGGCCTCCCTGGGGGCTAACCCAACCCTAGGTGGTCCCCTCGAGGGGCTCCCCTCCCAAGAGGCCTTGCGCTGCCATGCCAGGATCTGGCCTCACCCCAGCGCGGACTCACCTCCTGCAGCCCTCGCCACCTGGGCCGTTAGGGGCACGCCGTCATTCAGGGCGGGAGATCGTCAGGCCCTCTGAGTCCCCGGGACTTTTGAAGGCCCCGCGCCACAAATGTTTGGGCCCACGTCTCCAGCCGCCAGCTTTTCCTACTCTGCCCGCCCCGCACGCTGCACAGCGGGCATTTCTGGCCTGCCGGCATCCTTCTTGCTAACCCTAACCCTAGGTCAGTTCCCCGAGGGCCCCTCGACAAGGGGCCTGGGGCTGCAACGCTGGGGATTGTGGACCCCCTGAGCCCCAGGCCAGACTAACACTGCTGCCTCTCCAGCTCACCTGGGCCAGCAGGCGCCTGCCGCTCATTAGGGCAGGAGAATGGGCATCCTAGAGACCCTGCTGACCTTAGATGACCCCCGCCAAAGTGCTTTGGGCCCAGGTTCCCATTACTCAGCGCCCCTCACGCGTCAACCCGCTCCGCTCAAACACAGCAGCAGATGGGACCTGCCGGCCTCCCTGGGGCTAACCCAGCAACCCTAGGTGGGTACCTGAGAGGCCCACTCCAATGGGGCGCCTTGAGGCGCCAAGTGCCAGGGATCTGGACGTCCGCAGCCCCAGGGCCGCATCACTCTGTAGCCCCCGCTACCCGGGGCGCTAAGGGCGGCGCCTGTCATTCAGAAGGGAGAAGGGGCAGGGCCCTCCAAGCCCCCAAGGACCATTCCAGGCTCCCCGGCTGCCAAAACCTGTGGGCCCAAGGTCCGCTCACCAGTCCCTCCCCTGGCCCTGCCCCACTGCATGCCAAAGCAGGGATTGGCCTGACGGCCTCCTGGGGTCAAACCCTAGTGGTCCGGGAGGAGATCTCTCCTAAGGGGCTTGGTGCCAACGCTCGGGATGGGAACCCTGAACCCCAGCGCTGGACTCACCCGGACAGCCCCCGCCACCTGGCTGGGCGCCGGTCATTCAGGGCGGGAGAACGGCCCCTCGAGCCCCCAGCTGAAGCCGGGCTCCCCCTGGGCGGAAACACTGCCCACGCTGGGAAGCCCGGGCGCCCCTCGGCCCCACCCCTGCTCGCCACACCGCAGGATTCTGCCTGCTGGCCTCCTGGTGGATAATCCTAACCCTAAGTTGTCTCCCCTAGGGGCTCCTCTCATCGGCCTCGGCACCGCAACACTGGGGATTGTGGGACTTCCCCTGAGCCGCAGCGCTGACTCACCCTACGCCCAGCCGCCTCCCGGTTATTGGCGCCGCTGGTCATTCAGGGCGGGAGTAGTAGGCACTCGAGCACCCTGGCGACTCGAAGGCCCCCCTTGCCACAACGCTGGGCCCACGCTCCCTACTCCTCAGCTCCTCAGCAGGCCTGCGCCCTCCGCCTCGCCGCACTCCAGCAGATCGGGCTTGCCGTCCTCCCTGGGGCTAACCTAACTCTAGGTGGGCTCCTGAGGGGATCTCTCCCTGGCCGTGGCGCCCAACGCCGGGACTGGGCCCCGAGACCCAGCGCTGATCTCCACCCTGCAGCCCACCGCCACCTGGGCCGCTAGTCCGCCGGTCATTCAGGGCGACTGGCTTGCTGGCATCCAGCTTGCTAACCCTAACCCTAGTTAGGTCCCCGAGAGGCCTATCACAAGGCGCCTGGCGCTCCAACGCTGGACTGGGAACCCCAGCCCAGTGCTGGACTCTCTGCAGCCTGCCACACCGGGCGCGAGGCGTGCCGCTGGTCATTCAGGGCGTGATAGGGTAGGGACCCATGACCCCTGCGACGCTACGGCGCCCTCTTCGCCAAAATGCTTGGGCCCAAGCTCCTACTCTCAGAGCCTCAGCTCGGCCCGCCCCTCAGCTCGCTGCACATCCAGGGATCCGGCCTGCTGGTCTCCTGGGGCTAACCCCTAACCCTAGTTCAGCCCCGAGGCCCTCTTCCCAAGGGTCCTGAGGCGCCAATGCTGGGATTGGGCACTCTCCGAACCCCAGCCTGACTCACACTGCAGCCCCGCCACGGGGCCACTAGGCTCGCAGGTCATTCATGGTGGGAGAATGGGGTCTCCCAGCCCCAGGGAACTTGAAGGTCCCTGAGCCAAAAACCGGGGCCCACGTTCCCACTCGCCAGCTCCCTCCCTTGGCCCGCCCCACCGCTCAACACAGCCAGTGGATCAGGCCTGACGGCCTCCTGGGGGCTAGCCTAACCCTAGGTGGGCCGTGAGGGGCGATCTCCTAGGGGCTGGCCCCAACGCTGGGTAGTGGGAATCTCCGAACCCCAGCGCCGGACTCACGTGCAGCCCCCGGCCACCTGGGGCCGTTGGGGCACCGCTCATTCAGGGCCAGAGAATGGGCAAGCCCCTTGAGCCTCCCGTGAACTTCGGCGCCCCCTGCGCAAAACGCTGGGCCCACGCCTCCCACTCTCCAGCACCTCCTCGGCCGTCCCCCAGCTCACCGCACCGCCCATCTATGGGCTCGCACAGCCTCTGGGGGGCTAACACTAACTCTAGGTCAAGGCCCCCGATGGCCCTCCTCCCAGGCCCAGCGCAGGACGCCGGGATTGCGACCGCGTCCCAGCAGCCAGATCACCTTCCTGCCCTGCTGCGCCCGGGGTCGCGAGGGGTGCTGTAGGTCAGTCAGGGCGGGAGAACGGCAGGCCCTCTGAGCCCCGACCTCCGGCGCCCTCGCGGCCAAAACCTTGGGCCCATGCTCCTCACTCCCAGCGCCTACCCCGACCGAGCCCTCACCGCTAGCTGCACAGTGGGTGGATCGGGCCATGCCAGCCTGGCTAACCCTAACCCTAGGTCGGCCCCGATGGGCCCTCACAAGGGCCCGGCGCCTCAACGCCAGGAATTTGGAACCCTCGAGCCCAGCGCGAATCACATTGCCGCCGCGCCACCCGCCGCTAGGGTGCTGCAGGTCATTTAGGGAGAGAACAGGAGGGCCCCTGAGCCCCTGGCGACTTCAAAGGCCCCCGCGCCAAAAACCTTGGTCCCAGGGTCCTCTCGCCAGCGCCTCAGCCGGCCCGCCCTCCACTCGCCACACAGCTGGCGGATCAGGCTTAAGCTGGCATCCTGCTTGACTAACCCCAACCCTAGTCAGCCCCGAGGGCCCTTCCCAGTGGTCCTGGTGCCCCAATGCCGGGGATTGGGCACCTGAACAACAGCGCCTGACTCCTCACTGCAGCCCCCGCCACCAGGGCCACTAGGGCTCCGCAGGTCATTCAGGGCGGGAGAATAGGCAGAGTCCTCTGAACCCCAGGCTTCCGAAGGCCCCCGAGCCAAAACGTGTGGCCCACAGTCCCGCTCGACCAGCTCCCTCCCCTCGGCCCGCCCCACCACTACACACACAGCCAGTATCTGGGAAGGCCTCCGAGGCTAACTCCTAACCCTAGGTGGGCCTCTGATGGGAGCATCCTAAGGCCTGGTGCCCAACGCCGGGATTGGGAACCTCCGAACCCCAGGGCTGGACTCACCCTGCAGCCCCATAGGCACCGCAGATCATTCAGGGCGGAGAATGGGTACGGCCCTCCAAGCCCCAGTGAACTTCAAAAGCCCCTAGCAAAACGCTTGGGCCCAAGCTCCCTGCCTGAGCGCTCCCTTGGCTCCGCCCCAGCTCACCCCACTGCACATCAGGCCTGCCAGCCTCCTGGGGCTAACCCTAACCCTAGGTCAGCCCCCGATGGCCCCCTCCCAAGGGTCCTGGCGCCCAGCCTCGATTGGGCACCTCCGAACCCCAGCGCCTGACTCACACTGCAGCCCCGCCACCAGGGCTGCTAGGGCTCTGCCTGCCATTCAGGGCAGGAGAATGGGCAGGGCCTCCGAGCCCCCAACTACCTTGAGGCCCTCACCAAAACCTGTGGGGCCCACGGTCCCGCTGCCAGCTCCTCCTCGCCCGCCCCACCTCGCCACAACCAGGAATTGACTCCTGATGCCTCCTGGGCTAAGCAACCTAACTCCTAGGTGGGACTCCGGGCGCTTCACCCAGGCTTGCGCCCAACGCCGGGATTGGAACCCTGAACCCCAGCGCTGAACTCACCCTGCAGCCCTGCCATCCCGGCCGCTAGGGGGCGCCGGTCATTCAGGGCGGAGAACACCTCCAAGACCCCAGTGAGCTTCTGCGCCCCCTGTGCCAAAACACTTGGGCCCAGGCTCCTTTCCAGCGCCCTCCCTCAGCCCGCCCCCTCCACCTCCGCCACACTGCCAGTGGATCTTGCCTGCCAGCCTCCTGGGGGCTCAATCCTAACCCTATGTCTGCCCCCCAGGGCTCCCTCCCAGGGGCTCCTGGCACTGCAACGCGCGATTGGGGACTCTGCGACTCCCAGCGCTGACTCACCCCTCTGCCCCACCGCCACCGCCATTGGCGCCACGGTCATTCAGGGAGGGAGAACGTGCAGGGCACCGAGCCCTGGCTATATTTGAAGGCCTCGGCTGCCACAATGCTTGGGCCCACAGCCCGACTCCTCAGCCCTCAACTCGGCCTGCCCCTCTCGCGACATCCAGCAGATCGGGCTTGCGGCCTCCCTGGGCTAACCCTAACTCTAGGTGGGCTCCAGGGGCATCCCAAGGGGCCTGGGCCCCAAGGCCAGGGATTGGGAACCTCCGAACCTCCAGCACTGGACTCACCCTGCAGCCCCTGCCACCCGGACCCATAGGGGACCCGCAGTCATTCAGGGCAGGAGAATGGGCAGGGCCCTCTGAGCCCCTGGTGACCTTCCGCCCCTGCACCAAAATGTTTAGGCCCAGGCTCCTGCTCGCCAGCGCCCTCACTCCGCCTGTCCCTCCACTGCAGCACAGCTGGTACTGGCCTGCCAGCATCTTGCTTGCTACCCTAACCCTAGGTCGCGTCTCAAGAGGCCCCTTCAAGGGGCCTGGCAATGCAACGCTGAGATTGGGGACCCCGAACCCTCAGCGCAGACTAACACTGCTGACCCTCCACCACCTGGCCACTAGGGCGCTGCCGCCTCTCGGGAGATGGGCAGGGCCCTCCGAGCCCCCAGCTACCTCTCGGCACCCCCCAAAATGCTTGGTCCCATCCCTCACTCCTCAGCGCCTCCCTCGGCCCGCCCCCAGCTCACCCTACTCCGGTGCATTGGGACTGCCAGCCTCCTGGAGGCTAACCCTAACCCTAGGTCGGGCTCCCTAGGGCCCTCCCAGGGCCTGCGCCGGACGCTGGATTGGACCCTGGAGCCCTCAGCGCTCCACTCATTCTGCCCTGCTGCCACTGGCCGCAAGGTGCTCATAGGCTGGCAATCAGGGCGGGTGAACGGTGCCCTGAGCCCCAGGCACCTTCGAAGGCTCCCCCGCCAAAAACGCTTGCCTCAGGCTCCTGCTCCCCAGCGCCCCTCACTCACCTCGCCACTCCGCTCGCTGCACCGCCGGCATGTCGGGTCCTGCTGGCATCCTGCTTGCTACCCTAACCCTAGTCTCAGTCCTCAAGAGGCTCCCTCAAAGGGGCCTGGCGCTGCAACGCTGGGAATTGGGGAACCCCGAGCCCCAGCGCCTCACTCAACATTGCTGCCCCTCCACCACCTGGGACTAGGGGCGCAGCGGCCATTCAGGGCGGGAGAAAGTGCAGGCCCTCGACCTCGCTCACCTTCCATGACCCCGCCCCCAAAGCGCTTGGGCCCACGTCCCACTCAGCAGCGTCTCACCTCAACCCGCCCCTCCGCTGAAACACAGCAGGCGGATCGATCTGATGGCCTCCCTGGCGGGCACCCTAATCCTCTAGGTCGGCTCCCAGAGGGGCCTCCCCAAGGGCCTGGCGCCGCCACGCCAGGGATCGTGGACGTCCTAGCCCCAGGCAGGACTCACTCCTGCAGCCGCCACCCGACCGCTAGGGACGCCACCGGTCATTCAGGCGGGAGAAGGGCAGGGCCCTCCAAGCCAAGAACTTCTGTCTCCCTGGCCAAAAACCGTGGGCCCACGGTCCCCTCGCCAGCTCTCTCCTCCGCTCGCCCACCCCACCGCGTGCCACACAGCCAGGGATTGGGCCTGATGGCCTCCCTGGGCTCTAACCCAGTCCCAGGTGGGTCCTCGAGGGGCCCATCCCAAGGGGCTTGGCGCCTCAAAGCTGGGGATTGGGGAACACCGAGCCCCAGCGCTGGACTCACCTGGCAGCTCCCCGCCACCGGCCGGGCTATTGGCCCAGAAGGTCATTCAGGCTGGAGAATCCTGCAGGGCACTCTCGAGCTCCCTGGCACTTCAAGGCCCTCCGACGCCAAAATGCTTGGGCCCAGCTCCCACCCTGAGCGCGCTCACTTGCCGCCCTCTGCTCCTCGTGCACATCCAGCAGATCCGGCTGCTGGCCTCCTGGGCTAACTAACCCTCAGGGTCAGCTCCCCGAGGGCCCTCCCCAAGGGCCTGGCGCCGCAATGCCCGGGATTGGGCCCTCCAAACCCAGCGCCTGACTTTACACTGCAGCCCCCGCCAGGGCCGCTAGAACTCCCAGGCCGGGGAGAATGGGCAGGATCTCCCAGCCCCAGCGACTTTAAGGCCCCCGCCAAAAACGCGTGTGGCCCACGGTCCCGCTCCCGTCCTCTCCCTCGGCCCCCCCACTGCACACACAGCCAGGGATTGGCCTGATGGCCTCCTGGGGCAACCCAACCCCAGGTGGGTCCCCGAAGGGCCCTCCCAAGGAGGCTGGTCGTCCCAACGCCAGGATTGGGACCCTGAACCCAGCGCTGACTCACCCTGCAGCCCCCGCCACCGGGGCCCCTAGGGGGCTGCCATTCAGGGCGGAGAAGGGGTAGGACCTCGGAGCCCCTGGGACTTTCAAGGCCCCGTGCCAAAACCTTGGGCCCACGCTCCCCTCCCAGCGCCTCAGCTCAGCCGCCCACCTCTCACCGCGCACACCAGCAGATGGGGCTAGCCGGCCGCATAACCCAACCCTAGGTCTAGGCCTCCTGAGGGCCCCATCCCAAGGCCTGGCGCCCCAACGCTGGGGATTGGGGAACCGAGACCCAGCGCGGACTCACTCCTGAAGCCCCCTGCCACCTGGGCCGCTAGGGGCCCGGCCGGTCATTCAGGGCGGGAGAAAGGGCAGGGCCCTGAGCCCCCGGCGACTTTCAAGACCCCTGAGCCAAAACTCCTGGGCCCACGTTCCCACTAGTCAGCACCCTCACCTCAGCCCCTCCACCTCCCAAACAGCATGCATTGGACCTCGCTGGCCCTGGGGGCGCTAACCCAACCCTAGGCGGTACCCGAGGCCCTCCCATGGGGCCTGGCGCGCCATGCTGGGATGTCATAGCCCCAAGGCCAGACTCACTCCTGCAGCCACCACGCCACCAGGGCTGCTAGGGGCGCTGCCGCTCATTCAGGCTGAGAACGGGCAGGGACCTCCGAGTCCCTGGCGACTTTTGAAGGCCCCCACGCCAAAACGCTTGGGCCAAGGCTCCTGCTCTCCGCGCCTCCCTCGTCCCGCCCCACCGCCGTGGCACAGTCGGTGGATATGGCCTGCCAGCCTCTTGGGGCTAACCCTAACCCTAGGTCGGTCCCGATGGGCCCCTCCCAAGGGGCCTGGCTCGCCACACAGGGATTTCGACCCTGGAGCCCCAGCGCCAGAATCACCCTGCCACCCTGCTGCCACCCTGGCCGCTAGGGTGCTGCTGGACATTTAGGGCGGGAGAAGGGCAGGGCCCTCCGAGCCCCAGGAACTTTCTCAAGGCCCCCGTGCCAAAACGCTTGGGCCCAGGCTCCCTGCCGCGCGCCCCTCACTCCGCCCGCCCTCCACTTGCCACACAGCTGGCGGATCGGGCTTGCCGGCATCCTGCTTGCTAACCTAACCCTAGGTCAGTCCCCGAGAGGCCTATCACAAGGGGCCTGGCGCCAACGCCGGGATTGGGAACTCCAATCCCCAGCGCCAAGATCTCCACCCTGCAGCCCCCGCCACCCGGGCCGCTAGGGGCGCGTCATTCAGGGCGGGAGAATGGGTAGGGGCCCTCTGAGCCCCGGCAGCTCGAAGGCCCCTGCGCCAAAACACTTGGGCCCACCTCCTGCTCTCCAGCGCCCTCCCCTTGGCCCGCCCCCGCTGCCCACACCACTGTTGGATCCTGCCTGCCGGCCTCCTGGGGCTAATCCTAACACTAGGTCGGCCCCGAGGGCCCCCCCTCCTAAGGGGCCTGGCACCGCAACGCCGGGATTGGGGACCCCTGAGCCCCAGCGCTGACTCACTCGCCCCACCGCCACTGGGCGGTTATTGCGCCGCCGGTCATTCAGGGCGGGAGAACGTGGGGCACTCCGAGCCCCTGGCGACTCGGCGTCCCCGTGCCAAAACGCTTGGGCCCACGCTCCCACTCCTCAGCGCCCTCAGCTCGGCCTGCCCCTCTGCTCACCGCACATCCAGCAGATTGGACTTTCCGGCCTCATGGGGGCTAACCCTAAGTCTAGGTGGGCTCCTGAGGTGCCCTCCAAGGGGCCTGGCGCCACAACGCCAGGGATTGGGGACCCGAGAGTCGCCGGACTCACCCTGCAGCCCCCGCCACCTGGGCCGCTAGCCCGCCTGTCATTCAGGGCGGGAGAAAGGGCAGGGCCCTCTGAGCCCCCGGCGACCTTCAAAAGCCCCTCGCCAAAACATTTGGGCCCAGGCTCCCGCTCGCCAGCGCCCTCACTCCTCCCACCCTTACACTCGCTGCACAGCCAGCATTTCGGCCTGCCGGCATCCTGTCTTGCTAACACTAACCCTAGGTCAGTCCCCGAGAGGCCCCTGACAAGGGGCCTGGGCCTGCAACGCTGGGGATTGGGAACCCCGAGCCCCAGGGCAGGACTAACCCTGCTGCCCCTCCACCACCTGGGCCACTAGGGCGCTGCCGCTCATTCAGGGCGGGAGAATGGAGGGCCCTCTGAGCCCCGGCGACTTTCGAACCCCTGAGCCAAAACTCCTGGGCCCACGTTCCCACTGGTCAGCGCTCACCTCAGCCCACCCTCCGAAAACACAGCAGTCGGATTGACCTGCCGGCCTCCCGGGGCTAACCCAACCATAAGGCGAGCCCCTCGAGGGGCTCCTCCCATGGGCCTGGCGCCGCCACGCGGGGATCGGGATGTCCTAGGCCCACGGCCGGATCACCCTGCAGCCCCGACACCTGGGCCGCTAGGGCGCCTCTTTCAGGCGGGAGAACCAGCAGGGCCCTCGAGCCCCGGCGACTCTAAGAACCCCATGCCAAAACGCTTGGGCCCAGGCTCTCGCTTCGCCAGCGCCCTCATTCCTCCCACCCCTCCACCTGCCACGCAGGCTGGCGGATCGGGCTTGCAGGCATCCAGCTTGCTAATCCTAACCCTAGGTAGGTCCCTGAAAGGCCATCACAAGGGGCCGGCGCTCCTAAGGCGAGATTGGGGAACTCCGAGCCCTTGAGCGGACTCACCCTGCAGCCGCCCACCACCCGGGCGCTAGGGCGTGCCGCTGGTCATTCAGGGCGGGAGACGGGCAGGGGCCCTCCGAGCCCCGCTCGAGCCGAGGCCCCCTAATAATGTTTGGGTCCAGGCTCCCCCCCCCAGCGCCCTCACTCCGCCTGCCCCTCCACTAGCCACACAGCAGGCATTTCGGGCCTTCTTGCATCCTGCTTGCTAACCCTAACCTTAGGTCAGTCCCCGAGAGGCCCCTGACAAGGGGCCTGGGGCTGCAACGCTGAGGATTTGGGACCCCAGAGCCCCAGGGCCAGACTAACACTGCTTCCCCTCCACCACCTGGGCCACTAGGGGCGCTGCCGATCATTCAGGGCAGGAGAATGGGCAGGGCCCTCTGAGCCCCTGGCGACTTTTGAAGACGTCCTGCGCCAAAACTCCTGGGCCCATGTTCCCACTAGTCAGCACCCTCACCTCAGCCTGACCCTCCGCTCTAAACACAGCAGGCGGATTGGACCTGCCGGCCTCCTGGGAGCAAACCCTAACCATAGGGCGGTCCCCGAGGGGCCCCTCCAAAGGGGCCTGGCGGCGCTACGCTGGGGTTCGGGGATGTCATAGCCCCAGGGTCGGACTCACCCTGCAGCCCCCGCCACCCAGGCCGCTAGGGGCGCCGCCGGTCATTCAGGCGGGAGAATGGGCAGGGCCCTCTGAGCCCCCAGCGACTTTCGAAGAACCCCACGCCAAAACGCTTGGGCCCAGGCTCCTGTTTGCCAGCGCCCTCACTCCGCCCGCCCCTCCACTTGCCACACAGCTGGCGGATCGGGCTTGCCGGCATCCAGGTTGCTATCCCTAACCCTAGGTAGGTCCCCGAGAGGCCCATCACAAGGGACTTGGTGCCCTAACGCCGGGGATTGGGGAACTCCAAGCCCCAGCGCCGGACTCACCCTGCAGCCGCCCGCCACCCGGGTCGCTAGGGGTGCCCTGGTCATTCAGGGCGGGAGAACAGGCAGGGCCCTCCGAGCCCCCGGCGACCTTCGAAGGCCCCCCACGCCAAAACGCTTGGTCCCACGCTCCCATTCTTCAGCGCCCTCAGCTCGGCCCGCCTCTCAGCTCGCTGCACATCCAGGGGATCGGGCCTGCCGGTCTCCTTGGGGCTAACCCTAAACCCAGTTCAGCCCCCGAGGGGCCCTTCCCAAGGGTCCAGGCGCCCCAATGCCAGGGATTGGGCACCTCCAAACCCCAGCGCCTGACTCACACTGCAGCCCCCCGCCACCGGGGCCGCTAGGGCTCCACCGGTCATTCAGGGCGGGAGAATGAGCAGAGTCCTCGGAGCCCCAGGCGAACTTCGAAGGCCCCCCGCGCCAAATCGTGTGGGCCCACGGTCCCGCTCGCCAACTCCCTCCCCTCGGTCCACCCCACCGCTCAACACAGCCAGTGGATCAGGCCTGACGGCCTCCTGGGGGCTAACCCTAACCCTAGGTAGGCCCCTGAGGGGCGCATCCTAAGGGGCCTGGCACCCCAACGCCGGGGATTGGGAACCTTCGAACCCCAGCGTCGGAATCACCCTGCAGCCCCCTGCCACCCGGGTCGCTAGGGGCGCTGCAGATCATTCAGGGCCGGAGAACGGGCAGGGCCCTCAGAGCCCAATGAACATCGAAGGCCCCCTGTGCAAAACGCTTGGGCCCACGCTCCCGCTCGCCAGCGCCCTCACCTCGGCCCGCCCCTCCGCTCGCCGCACAGCCTGCGGATCAGGTCTGCCGGCTTCCTGGGGGCTAACCCTAACACTGGGATGGCCCGTGAGGGACCCATCCCAAGTTGCCTGGCACCGCAACACCGGGGATTGGGGACCCCCGAGCCCAGCGCCAGACTCACCCTACTGTCCCGCAGCCACCCGGGCTGGTAGGGGCGCCGCCGGTCATTCAGGGAGGCAGAACGGGCAGGGCCCTCTGAGCCTCCAGCAACCATCAAAGGCCCCCCACGCCAAAACGCTTGGGGACACGCTCACGCTCGCCAGCGCCCTCACCTCGGCCCGCCCCTCCGCTCGCCCCACAGCCGGCTGATCAGGACTGCCAGCCTCCTGGGTACCACTTGGTCGGCTCCCAAGGGGCCCAGCACCAGACTCAACATGCCGCCCCGCCCCCACCCAGGCCGCTAGCGGCCCCGCCGGTCATTCAGGGCTAGAAAACGGGCAGGGCCCTCAGAACCCCCGGCGACCTTCAAAGGCCCCCAAGCCAAAACGCTTGAGCCCACGCTCCCGCTTGCCAGCGCCCTACCTCAGCCCGCCCCTCCACTCGCCGCACAGCTGGCGGATCGGGCCTGCCGGCCTCCTGGGGCTAAACCTAACCCTAGGTCGGCCCCCGAGGGGCCCCTCCGATGGGACCTGGTGCCACAACGCTTCGGATTACTGACATCCGAGCCCCAGCGCTGCACTCAACCTGCCGCCCCGCCGCCACCTGGGCTGCTAGGGGCACCGCCCGTCATTCAGGGCGGGAGAAGGGGCAGAGTCCTCCGAGGCCCCTGCGACATTCATAGGCCCCCCGCGCCAAAACGCTTGGGCCTACTCTCCCGCTCGTCAGCGTCCTCACCTCGGTCCGCCCCTACGCTCGCTGCACAGCTGGCGGAACGGGACTACCGGCTTCCTGGGTGTTACCCTAACACTAGGTTGGCCCCAGAGGGGCCCATCCCAAGGGGCCTGGCACCGCAATGCCGGGGATTGGGGACCTCCGAGTCCCAGCGCCGGAATCTCTCTGCCACCCGCCGCCACCCGGGCCGCTAGGGGCACCGCCGGTCTTTCAGGCGGGAGAACCAGCAGGGCCCTCTGAGCCCCCGGGGACTTTCGAAGAACCCCACGCCAAAACGCTTGGGCCCAAGCTCCAGCTCGCCAGCGCCCTCACTCTGCCCGCCCCTCCACTCGCCACACAGCTGGTGGATCGGGCTTGCTGGCATCCAGCTTGCTAACCCTAACGCTAGGTAGGTCCCCGAGAGGCCCATCACAAGGGGCCTGGCGCCCTAAGGCCGGGGATTGGGGAACTCCGAGCCCCAGCGCTGGACTCACCCTGCAGCCGCCCGCCACCCGGGTCGCTAGGGGTGCCGCTGGTCATTCAGGGCAGGAGAAGGGGCAGGGCACTCTGAGCCCCTGGCAACTTTCGAAGGCCCCCCGCGCCAAAACGCTTGGGCCCAAGCTCCCACTCCTCAGAGCCCTCAGCTCGGCCCGACCCTCAGCTCGCTGCACATCCAGGGGATCCGGCCTGCTGGTCTCCTTGGGGCTAACCCTAACCCTAGTTCAGCCCCCGAGGGGCCCTTCCCAAGGGTCCTGGCGCCCAATGCTGGGGATTGGGCACCTCTGAACCCCAGCGCCTGACTCACACTGCAGACCCCCACCACCGGGGTCGCTAGGGCTCCGCCAGTCATTCACGGTTGGGAGAATGGGCAGAGTCCTCCGAGCCCCAGGGAACTTCGAAGGCCCCCTGAACCAAAACGTGTGGGCACACAGTCCCATTCGCCAGCTCCCCCCCCTTGGCCCGCCCCACCGCTCAACACAGCCAGCGGATAAGGCCTGACGGCCTCCTGGGGGCTAACCCTAACCCTAGGTGGGCCCGTGAGGGGCGCATCCTAAGGGGCCTGGCGCCCCAACTCCGGGGATTGGGAACCTTCGAACCCCAGCGCCGGACTCACCCTGCAGCCCCCTGCCACCCGGGTCGCTAGGGGCGCCGCAGATCATTCAGGGTCAGAGAATGGGCAGGGCCCTCCGAGCCCCCGTGAACTACTAAGGCCCCCGTGCAAAACCCTTGGGTCCACGCTCCCACTCTCCAGCGCCCTCACCTAGGCCCACCTCTCTGCTCGCCGCACAGCCCGCGGACTGGTCCTGCTGGCTTCCTTGGGGTTAAACCTAACCCTAGGTCAGCCCCCGAGGGGCCCCTCCCAAGGGGCCTGGCACTGCAACGCCGGGGATGGGCCCCCCGAGCCCCAGCGCCGGACTCACCCTGCTGCCGCGCCACCAACCGTGCCACTAGGGTGCCGCCGGTCATTCAGGGTGGGAGAACGGGCAGGGCCCTCCGAGCCCCCGGCGACCTTCGAAGGCCCCCTGCGCCAAAATGCTTGGGCCCACGCTCCCGCTCGCCAGCACCCTCACCTCGGCCCGCCCCTCCCCTCGCCACACAGCTGGCGTATTGGGCTTACCGACCTCCTGGGGGTCAGCGCTAACCCTAGGTCGCCCCTCGAGGGGCCCCTCCAAAGGGACCTGGGGCCGCAACCCAGGGATTGGGGACCCCCAAACCCTAGCGCCGGACTCACCCTGCTGCCCCGCCGCCACCCGGGTCCCTAGGGGCACCGCCGGTCAATCAGGTCGGGAGAGTGGGCAGGGACTTCCGAGCCCCCGGCAACCTTCGAAGGCCCCCCCTGCCTCAACCATTTGGCCCATGCTCCCCCTCCCCTGCTTCCTCACCTCGCCCCATGGTGGCTCTGCTCCCCGCATAGCCGGCAGATCGGGCCTGCCAGGCTCCTGCAGCTTTACCCTAACCCTAGGTCGGGGGCCAAGGGGCCCCTCTTCAGGGGCCTGGCCTCCCAGTGCAGGTGATTGGGGACCCCCGAGCCCCAGCGCTGGACTCAGCCTGCCACCACGCAGCCACCAGGGCCCGTCTGGGCGCCAACGAGCATTCAGTATGGGAGAACCGGCAGGTCCCCCCAAGCCCCCGGTGACCTTCGATGGCCCCCCGCGCCACTACGCTTGGTCCCACGCTCGCCCTCCCCCACGCGCTCACCTCGGCCCGCCGCTCCGCTGGCCGCACAGTCGGAGGACAGTGCCCGCCGGGCTCCTGGGGCCAGTGCTAACTCTACGTCAGCTGCCAAGGGGTCCCTCCCCAGGGTCTGGCACCACAGTGCCGGGAATTGGGGACACCCGAGCCCCAGTGCTGGACTCAGTCTACTGCCGCGCAGCCACCCGCGCCCCTCAGGGCACCGCTGAGAATTGAGGGCGGGAGAACCAGCAGGGCCCTCTGAGCCCCCCGTGACTTGTTTTCTTTGTCATTTTTTAATTTTAATGTTTTTTTATTATATTATGTTAATCACCATACAGTACATCCCTGGTTTCTGATGTAAAGTTCGATGATTCATTACTTGCATATAACACCCAGTGCACCATGCAATACATGTCCTCGTTACTACCCATGACCATTCTATCCCATTCCCCCACCCCCTCCCCTAAGAAGCCCTCAGTTTGTTTCCCAGAGTCCATAGTCTCTAATGCTTCATTCCCCCTTCTGATTACGCCCCTTTCTTTATCCCTTTCTTCCCCTACAGATCTTCCTAGTTCTTATGTTCCATAGATGAGAGAAATCATATGATATTTGTCTTTCTCTGCTTGACTTATTTCACTTAGCATTATCTCCTCCAGTGCTGTCCATGTTGCAGCAAATGTTGAGAACTCATTCTTTCTGATAGCTGAGTAATATTCCATTGTATATATGGACTACAACTTCTTAATCCAGTCATCTGTTGAAGGGCATCTCAGATCCTTCCATGATTTAGCTATTGTGGACAATGTTGCTATGAACATTGGGGTGCATATGGCCCTTCTCTTCACTACGCCTGTATCATTGGGTAAATACACAGTAGTGCAATGGCTGGGTCATAGGGTAGCTCAATTTTTCACTTTTTAAGGGACCTCCACACTGTTTTCCAGAGTGGCTGTACCAACTTGCATTCCTACCACAATATGTAGGAGAGATCCCTTCTCCACGTCCTCCAGCAATTGTTGTTTCTTGCCTTGTCCATTTTTGCCATTCTAACTGGCATAAGGTGGTATCTTAGTGTGGTTTTGATTTGAATTTCCCTGATGGCTAATCATTTTGAACATTTTTTCATGTGTCTGTTAGCCATTTGTATGTCATCATTGGAAAAGTGTCTGTTCATATCTTCTGCCCATTTTATGATTTGTTTATTTGTTTCTCATGTATTGAGTTTGAGAAGTTCTTTGTAGATCTTGGATACCAGTGTTTTATCTGTAGCATCATTTGCAAATATATTCTCCCATTCCGTGGGCTGCCTCTTAGTTTTTTTGACTGTTTCTTTGGCTGTGCAGAAGCTTTCTATCTTGGTGAAGTCCCACAAGTGCATTTTATCTTTTGTTTTGCTTGCCTTTGGAGAGGTGTCATGAAAAAGCTTGCTTTGGCCTATGTCATAGAGGTTGCTGCCTATGTTCTCCTCTAGGATTTTGATGGATTCCTGTCTCACATCGAGTTCTTTCATCTATTTGGAGTTTATCTTTGTGTATGGTGTGAGAGAGTGGTCAAGTTTTATTCTTTTGCATGTAGCTGTCCAATTTTCCCACCATCATTTATTGATGAGACTCTCTTGTTTTTTTCCTGCTTTATCAAAGATTAGTTGCCCAAAGAGCCGAGGGTCCATTTCTGGGTTCTCTATTCTATTCCATTGGTCTATGTGTCTGATTTTGTACCAGTACCATGCTGTCTTTGTGATCACAGCTTTGTAGTACAGCTCGAAATCTGGCATTGTGATGCGCCCAGCTTTGTTTTTCCTTTTCAACAGTTCCTTGGCGATTCGGGGCCTTTTCTGCTTCCATACAAATTTAAGGACTATTTGTTCCAGTTCTTCAAAAAATGTCATTGGTATTTTGATCGGGATAACATTGAAATTGTAGATTGCTCTGGGTAGCATGGACATTTTAACTATGTTAATTCTTCCAATCCATGAGCATGGAATAGTTTTCCATCTTTTTGTGTCTTCTTCAATGTCTTTCAAGAGTGATTTATACATTCTAGAATTTAGATCCTTTATGTCTCTGGTTAAGTTAATTCCAAGGTAACGTATGGTTTTTGGTGCTATTGTAAATGGGATGGATCCCCTAATTTCTCTTTCTTCGGTCTCATTATTTGTGTATAGAAATGCAACTGATTTCTGAGCATTGATTTTGTATCCCGCCACATTACTGAATTGCTCTATAACTTGTAATAGTTGGGAGTGGATTCTTTTGGGTTTTCCATATAGAGTATCATGTCATCTGCGAAGAGAGACATTTTGACTTCTTCTTTGCCGATTTGGATACATTTTATCCCTTTTTGTTGTCTGATTGCTGTTGCAAGGGCTTCTAGTACTATGTTGAATAATAGTGGCGAGAGTGGGCATTCTTGTTGTGTTCCTGATCTTAAGGGAAAGGCTTCTAGCTTTTCCCCATTGAGAATGATATTTGCTGTAGGCCTTTCTTGGATGGTTTTTCTGATATTGAGGAATGTACCCTCTATTCCTACACTCTGAAGGGTTTTAATCAGAAAAGGATGCTGTATTTTTGTCAAATGCTTTTCTGCATCGGTTGAGAGAATCATATGATTTTTAAATTTTTCTTTCTGGATAAAATTTTAAGACACTGATAGATTTGCAAATGTTGAACCACCCTTGCATCCCAGGGATGAATCCCACTTGGTCATGATGGATAATCCTTTTAATGTACTGTTGATTCTATTAGTGGATCTTGTTGAGAATTTTGTATTCATATTCATTAGGAAATTGATTTGTAATTCTCCTTTTGATGGGGTTTTTGCCTGGTTTGGGGATCAAGGTAATATTGGCCTCATAGAATGAGTTTGGTAGCTTTCCTTCTGTTTCTATTTTTGAAATAGCTTTAGGAGAATAGGTATTATTTCTTCTTTGAATGTTTCTGTAGAATTCCCAGGAAAACCATCCATGGAGTTTTGTTTTTTGGAAGGTTGTTTATCACTGACCCAATCTCTTCATAATTAATTGGCCTGTTTAAAAATCAATTTCTTCCTGTTTCAGTCTTGGTAGTTTATAGGTTTCCAGGAAGGCTCTATCTCATCCAGATTGCTTAATTTATTGGCATAAAGCTGTTGGATAAAAGTTTCTAATAATCCTCTCAATTTCATTGGTGTTTGTTGTGACCTCTCCTTTTTCATTCATAATTTTATTAATTTGGGTCCTTTATTCTTTTTGATAAGTCTTACCAGTGGTATGTCAATTTTATTAATTCTCTTCAAAGAACCAGCTTGTTCTGTTGATCTGCTCTACTGTACTCCTGGTTTCTAATTCATTGATTTCTGCTCTAATTTTACGTCAACTGCTTCCCAAGCGTGATTAGGCCTGACCCTCTGTTGCTCTTACAGCTTTTGAGGTGAGAATATTTAACGTGATTTTAGATTTTTTCTTTTCTTTTGAGTGAGGCTTGATGGCTATGTATTTCCCTTAGGACTGCCTTTGCAGTATCCTACAGGTTTTGGACCATTGTGTTTTCATTCTCATTGGTCTTCATAAATTGTTAATCTGATTTTTGATTTCGGTTTATCGAATCATTCCTGAGCAGGATGGTTCTTAGTCTCCAAGTGTTCTGAGTTTCTTCCAAATTCTTCTCCTTGTGTTTTTTTTGCTGGGGGGGATTTCTCTTTCTCGTCATTCTGATAAGGAGAGGTTGCGGGGTTGTCCAGAGCCCAAATTATTGACCGGGACCCAGGCCGTGCGCCCTTGTTTTATAGGGATCTTAGGGATGTGGGCTTCTTGATTTTTCAGCCTGCCTTCTGGGGGAGGGGCCTGCCGCACCTATACTCAGGCAACCCTGTTTGGGTAGAGTCTCCATGTCGCCTGCGAGGGGGGAGGGGGATGGGCACACTGTGAGCCAGTATTTCCAGGCTTTTGCTCTCTGGCGGGTTTCCCTGGCAGTTTGCTGTGCATTTTCTGAGAGTCAGAGCAGCAGTGGCCGAGTCTCAGCCTCTGTCTCAGAACAGAGGGGATCATGGGCCATTCTTCACTGATGTTCTGGCCACTTTAACTCTGATTTTGTTGTTGCTGCTCAACCCTACAGCATCCCGAGATGTGTGCCCCACACCCGGTGTCCCAGCCCTCACTTCCAGGGCCCGCATGTCTCTGTCCTTTGTGTTTCTAACATCGCCAGCCGCCCCAGCACGCTCCCGGAGCTACCGGTCTCAGTCTGGTTCCAGTGAGCGCACCAGAGTTCTTGTTTTCAGTCTGGTCGTGCCATTTTGCTGGCCATTTTGCTGGCTTTAAAATTTGCAGCAGTCATGGGAATCCATCAGTGAAAGCAACCAAGGGCTCATGTGGGTGCATTTCTTCAGCCAACATCAACTGAGACCCCGCTGTGGGCCACGCTCCATATTAAATGCTGGGAACAAGTTGGCTGTATCCTCGAGGTTCCCAGTGCATACGACACATGACAAGCTGCCCATAGAATGGCTCTGTCTTATTCATCCCTGTATCCCTCATGCCTCACACAGCGCCCAGCATATAGTAGGAGCTCAATGAATAGCAATTTCCTTGGAGAGTGGGACAGTGTGGCAGTCAAGTCTCTGGCATTTGGAATCTGGGAACTTGGGTTTGAATTACAGCCTGTCCAGTTATGAGCTGTGCAGCTCTGGGTAGGTCACTTTATCTCTCTGAGACCCAGTTTCCTTGTGGGTATGATGGGAACTTAGATCACAGGGCCTGTGGGGGGTTAAGGAG
>NW_024423776.1:0-2148 GCF_017311325.1 Ursus maritimus
TTCAGACTTCTCGGAAGGTGAGTGAGAACACATCAAGAGCACTGTGAACCGAAGGGAAAGCATGTGCAAAGGTTCTGGCGTAGGAGAATTCCAGGTATGTCCAGGAGCAGCAAGAAGGCCCTGTGGCCACAGGGACAGCTTAGGACATGAGCTCAGAGAGGTGACAGAGGGTGACAGAAAGACATTCAAGGGCTATAACCCCATGAGACCCTGTTTCACTGGGCCATCCTGGCTACAGTGTTGAGAACAGATGACAAAGGGTTGAAGATGGCAAGGCAGGTCCATGACGAAGCTTGTCCAGGAACTCAGGCACTGCGGACCAGACAGGGGGCCTTGGATGGAGTGGTTAGAACTATTCTGGGTCCATTTTGAAGATGGAGCTCACAGGATTTGCTGATGGGTTAGCTATTAGGAGCAGGAGAACGGGGTAATTGGGGTAACTCCCAGCTGTTGTGAGTTGTCCTGATCAAGGGGAAGGAGAGGGTTTCTCGGGGGGTAGGAGGTAGTCCGTGTTCTGCATGCTGAGGAAGGTCCTTTTCCCGGTGGATCTGCTGAGGTTTGTGTCTGGGAGCACCTTTCACATTTCCTCCCTGAGGAATGCTCAAGTACAAGTATCCCCCATTCTTAAACGTTCACAGTAAGACACTGGGCTTTTTTGAAAGAACTACGTTATTACCCACCTTCAGTAAGAGGAAGAGACCTGAAGAGGATTTCCCTCTTATGAAAAAAGGTGAACAGTGAGAATCGCGTTCAGCATCTGTTTTGGGGAGAAGCACGACAGAGGCGGCGTGCACCCCAACCAGCTCCTTTCGCTGGGAACCGCTCTCCGCATCCAGCCACCAGCACTTTGAATGGTGTCTGTGAGCCTCTGCTGTGCTTTATCTTCATTTATGCTGGGCCTCCATTAGAAACTTGTGTGCTGAGGCCTAAGAAAAGCCAAAGAGAAGGAATTTTGGAGTCTGAGCACACTGTCTAATTGTTCCGTGTAAATTAATGGTCATTCCTTCTTGACACCATTTCTGCTGTGCAAGGTTTCTCAGAAGCCCTGTACTTTCAAAGAGCAGGGAAACCTATACCCCATGCTGCAGGGTTAGTTTTAGTCTCCATGCTGCAGGGTTAGTTTTAGTCTCCATGCTGCAGGGTTAGTTTTAGTCTCCATGCTGCAGGGTTAGTTTTAGTCTCCATGCTGCAGGGTTAGTTTTAGTCTCCATGCTGCAGGGTTAGTTTTAGTCTCCATGCTGCAGGGTTAGTTTTAGTCTCCATGCTGCAGGGTTAGTTTTAGTCTCCATGCTGCAGGGTTAGTTTTAGTCTCCATGCTGCAGGGTTAGTTTTAGTCTCCATGCTGCAGGGTTAGTTTTAGTCTCCATGCTGCAGGGTTAGTTTTAGTCTCCATGCTGCAGGGTTAGTTTTGTACCCCATGATGCAGGGTTAGTTTTAGTCTCCATGCTGAACAGAACATTTCATGACTGTCAGATTTTCTCACTCAAACATTGAGACTTTGACCACCTTCACCCGTTTCTACCACCCCATCCCCGAATCTGGCACCTACCAATCTGCTCTCAGTATCTATGCGTTCAGTATTTGTTTATTCCACGTGGAATGTACATGAGAGCATCTGGTATTGGTCTTTCTGTGTCTGAGTTACTTGGCATAAGGCCCCCAAGGTCTATGTTTCCATGTCTGGTTCTTGAGAATAATGCTGCAGTGAACGTGGGAGTGCATCTGTCTTTTTGAGGCAGTATTTTTGTGTTCTCCAAATCAATACTCAGTAGAGCCATTACTGGGTCATGGGGTAGTTGTATTTATTTTTTCAGGAACCTCCATACCGTTTGTCACAGTGGCTGCACCAATTTCCATTCCCACCAACAGTGCACAGTGTCTCCTCGTCTGCTCCCCCTTGACCCCACCTGGTGTCTGTCTCTGGACAATTGCTATTTCAACAGCTGTGAGAGGATAGCGGATTGTGGGTTTGACTAATGTTTCCCTGACGATGATTAGGGATGTCGAACAACTTTTTCTGTCTGTTGGCAACTGTTTGCCATCTTTGGAAAGTATCTATTCACATATTCCCCCCATTTTATATATATATATATATATTTTTGTTTTTATTTGTATGAGTGTTGTGTGCATTTTGGATATTAGCCTCTT
>NW_024423777.1:0-808 GCF_017311325.1 Ursus maritimus
AGTTGCAGATGGGTTGTGGTCGATGTTGTCCATCACTGCAGTGGTGAACAACCCTTTTCGCAGTACTGGGGGACAGACCACACCCTCCTCCACATATTTGCTAACTGTGGCATCTCCTAACTGTGCAGAGACCTCCAGTACTCTGTCATAAGAGATACTGAGGCCATACTGATGTAGCATTTCAACCAGGTTTCTCTTCCTGGTTTTGGCATAGACTGAGAGTCATGTAGACTGGGAATGGTGTTTCTCTGTCTTTGGAGTGTCTATGAGTTGTTGCTCCCTCTTTGTATCGGGAGTAGCAGTTGAACTGCATGAGCTGTGCAATGGCCTGGTCTGACTTTGATGCTCCAAATCGTAACTGTGACTTGATGTCAGCCCCATGCTCAACCATCCCTACAAACTGGAGCAGGAGAGGAGGCACAGAATTTCGTACACAAGGCTCAGAAAATGTGCCATCAAACCGTGACTGATGATCAAGTATAGACTTTCTGAGAATATTTGCTGCTTTAGCAATGATAACTGCCTCTGAAAGATCAGATGATTGAGCAAGTGCTTTTCCCACATCCTTTTGAAATGCAAGTAATACATCTCTGCCAGATTTATGAGCCTCAAGTTCTGGAATTTCTGCCAGAAGTTTGTCTTTGAGTCTCGTGGAATTTACACTTGGTGACTCTACACCTAATTGTTCCAGACGTTGTTGGTAGAGGTGGCAAATATCTGCCAGCCGAAATGTGACTGGATCATCTGAACAAAGGTTGCTTTCAACAATGTATGTCATCAGTTCTGACAGAACTAGTGGATACACATC
>NW_024423777.1:869-1929 GCF_017311325.1 Ursus maritimus
TTGTAGAGGGCACAAAGACAGGCATGGTGATACTTAAACTCCTGTGCAATGACATCCCCACCAGTCAACTTAGCAAGGAGCTTGCCATCACTAAGTATCTCTGCACATTCACGCAATTTCAAGTCAAGGCCCTTAGTACTAGCCTGTCTGAGATCAGATGCAGGTGCCACTTTCTCACAGAAAATGCAAACTTCATTGTCATGACTGGTTCGGCGCAGTTTTGCACGACTAGTCTCAGTGTTGCTGGTCTGGTCATTGGATTGTCGCTTTCTTGCACGGTCCAGTTTAGTGTTGTTAAACAACAAGCGACAGTTCACATGGTATTTTGCTGCATTTTTCCTGAGAGTGGCCTCTATGCCATCACCTTCATCCAGCCTTGCTGGATCCATTATCAGTGGCATTTCATTAATTTCACTGAACATGGGAATGTTCCTTGCCAGCATTGTGTACCCATCATGGGCTAGGACATGATGACTTGGAGGTGATATCAAGTTCTCACCTCTTTTGTCCTTCTGACAAAGACAACACAAACTCCAGTTTGTTTTTCTACTGCTCAATATTGGATTGGCATC
Organism: Ursus maritimus; assembly: GCF_017311325.1. Lineage (NCBI taxonomy): Eukaryota > Metazoa > Chordata > Mammalia > Carnivora > Ursidae > Ursus > Ursus maritimus. Next base: position 1,442 of record NW_024423777.1, read on the forward strand.
ACATTCTGCCATGATTTCACTTTTGATTAAGGCCGAGGGGTTATCCTTTTACCACCTTAAACAAAGCACACATTCCTGTATGGGATTCAACTAGGTTCGGTCTCCCTACACCTAGCCCGATCATTCATCCAGTGCCATTTAAGTCCCGTGTGATCTGTACACCATCCGGGTAAGTACATGAACCATCATGTACAGCCCCCATACCCTTGGCTCGGCTCTCCCGCGCTGGCACATCCTGTCTATTCAGGTGCGGCTATCTAACTATAGCTGGTCTGGGGCTGTTAGAAAGCATTTGGGACACTAAACTAAACTATACTACAACTACTAGTCTAAGACTACAGGATTAATAAAGCTGGATTAGCTGGCACTGAACCCCATGCTGAGTTACACAGCAGTGATGTCACCAGTGTGCCCTGGTTGTGTGCAGACATACACTCTTTTACATTTATTAATTTTCCTTCAAAATTGATGAGTTATTCGAAAGAGAT
>NW_024423777.1:1999-2147 GCF_017311325.1 Ursus maritimus
GTTGAAATGGCATTATTTCTCATTATAATTATTGTTTCTACCTTTTCTTGGCAGCCATATAGCCCCCATATTTAAAGGTAAACTGTACTGGGAAGCTACAGAAACATAATATTCACAAGAAATAGTATGGAAGAGCTTTACCATTTTG
>NW_024423778.1:0-2146 GCF_017311325.1 Ursus maritimus
GTCCTCACTGGATCACTCCATCCGGGCCGGGTCCTCCTGCCCTTGAGGGGCCACGGAGAGTGGGCAGCACCTGCGCGGGAGACAGAAGGAGAGGGCTTTCGGTGAGTGCCCAAGGCCCAGGGCGGGGATCCCTTGCCAAGGTCACCACCGCCCCTTCCGGGTCTGGAATGCCCCGCCCCCATGACCACCCGGCCCACTACGACCCAGCACGCCCCACTCTGGTGGCCCCTTCCAGGATCTGGTGGGAACCAGTGCTCAGTCTTGCAAGCCTTCCTCTGGGCCCCACTCTGCTTTGGGGAGCATCTCGCCAGCGGCACTGTCTGTCTCCTCCCCCGGGGCGCCTGGTTTGCGCGCCACGCCCCTGCCCCCAACACAAACATACAAGCTCCATCCCCACCCCTGCAGAGGCCCAGCCCAGACACCTACCTCTTCTGCCAGGACCTCCTTCTCTAGCGCAGTCAGGCTGGTCCTCTCTTCTCCCTTGGGCTGGAGATGGCCCTCCTCTGCCCTTCTCCTCCCACTGTCCGTTTTCCTTGTGGTGATTGTCAAGGGAGCCATCAGGGCTTCTCCATCGCTTGTGCCTGGAGCCCTTGGCCACCTGGCTCTGCCTGGTGATCGCTGTGGGTGGAAAGGAGAGGAGTGAGTGGTCTGTGACCCATCTCTGCAGTCTGGAGTCCAGTGGACTAGAGAAGGCTCCCAGTCTGACCCTGGTCCCTAATGGCCCCACCCCCAAAGGAGCGATTCCTCCAGCTGCCAACAGCAAGCTCTCCAGGGCCCAGCCTTTTCCCTCACTGTCTGTGTGCCTGAGCTGCCTGGCACTCATGCCCCAGCAACCCTACCCTCCAGTCCAGACCCCAAGGATCGCTCAGCCGGCAGAGCCCATGACCACAAGGAATCCGACCTTCGCCTTGGGTTTCCCTCACCACTTTCAGCAGTGGAAGGGTCAAATCTTCCCGGTGTGAAAATCAGTAAGGGGAAAACTCATTTACAATGGGGTCGGGAAGGGCTCCCTTGCTGAGTGTGGAGACTGCTTCAGATTCTCTCCCTCCCTCTCTGCCCCTCCCCCACTCCTGCACAACATGTGAGCGCGCACCTGTGTGCATTCTCCCCCCCCTCTCAAAAATAAAAGTAAGAGATGAAATAAAATTATAACAAAATAAAATTAAATGGGGTCGGGAAGCCAGCAGGGGATGTTCTCACACCACAGCATGGGAGGTCAGTCAGGAAAAATCACCAAACACAAACCCCGGGAGGCAAAGATGTGCACTGATTGCCTCTCCTACAAGAAATGGGTTAGGCCAGCAACTCAGCCCACGAGAAACCCTCGTCACCCTGAACCCGATTTTTCGCCCTGAACTTTCCTTCAAAACAGGCCCACCCAACTTCCTCCTTCTTCTCCACCAGGGCACATTCCTGTCCTCCGTGTGTCAGACTGGCCTATGGTTCTGCCAGGGCTTACAGTCCTGAAGTACAAGCCGCGCTATTTCCCCAGAAACCCATTCTTTGCTGCGAAAAGGACTGACTTCTATTTTTGAGGTTAACGGGGGCCTGCTCTTTTGCCCAGCCCAGCCCAATCTCTTGTGTCTCCCAGACCCTCACAACCATCATGCCAGACCCATCTCCCCAAAAGAGCAGCTGGACCCCTACCTCCTGTGCTCTGCGCGCCCTCTCCAGTCTCCACGATGCCGTCCTTCCTCTGGCTTTCACAGGAACATGGATCTCTTCCATTCTCTGCAAAGGACAGCTTTGCCTTGGAGCGCATCCCTTTGTAATTTCTGTGGGAGTGACTTCGGCTCCCCAGGGGCTCCTGGCCTGGCCTCCTGCCGCTTGTAGCCACTTCCATGTCAGCCAGGTCTCCTGCCCGAGCCACACGTCTGGACGCCTGAGGACCGGAAAGGCCACTGACCAGGCCGGCAGAGGGCAGGGCTTTTATCTGGTCCCCAGGCCGCCCAGCCCCTCCTCCTACCCAGTCAGGGCGGGACCACACCCAAGGCAGGGGAAGCCAGGGGAGTACACGAGGCGGTCCTTGGGCTCTTAGTCCTTAAGCCCCTTGGTGGCGGGTTTCTGAGCCATCTTCCTGCAGCAGTTTGCAGACCCAATCGGTTCTGTGCTGCATGTCGACTTCAGGGAAGGTACAATCCTTTGT
>NW_024423779.1:0-2145 GCF_017311325.1 Ursus maritimus
TCTAACTTAAAAGATAGACAAAAGCAAAAGGGAAGAGAAATAAGAAAGAAGCAAAAAATATCAAAAGCAGGAGATGACTTCAAAAATTAATCTGCCTATTTTCAGAAAGATACATACAAAGTTGAAAGAATATGCTATTTTTAAAAAAGTAATAGCATTAAAAAGAAAGCTCTTGAGTTAAGAACTACGAAAGCAAATGAAAACCGTCAACAGAGAATTCAAAGGTAAACTTGGAGAAATGTACCAGAAACCAGAAAAAGTAAAAAGAGATGGAAGCTAGATGAGAAAATCAAAGGCTCAATTCAAGAAGTCCATCATCCAACTCAAATAAAGAATTTCAGTAAGAGAGGAAGTAGAAATAAGAAGGTTTTCCATAACTGGGACATAATATTTTTCAGAATAAAAAGGCCACTAAATACCCAACATAGTAAATTTAAAAAGAAGAAGAAGATGAGGAGGAGGAAGAAGAGGAAGAAGAAGAAAAAGAAAAAGAAGATTCTCAAGAAGGCACACCATTGTGAAATTTCAGAATACATAGGGCAAAAAAAAAAGTATTATGTGCAACATATCAATAATTATAATGCCACTGGATTTTTCAACCCCAACGAGTTGAAAAACATTTAAGTATTGTCTTCAAACTTCTGAAGAAAAATTATTTCAGTACTCTGAAATTCAATATCTAATGAAACTATAAATCAAGTATATGAGCAGAATGACTGTATTTTCAGATATGAGCAATTTCAACAAATTTATCTCCTACGTGTCCTTTGACATGGAGCCACTGAAGATCGTCCTTTGCTAACACAAAGCAGCAAGCTAAGAAATAAAGAAACAAAAGTATTTCAAGTAGGAGAGAATAAAGAAAATTTTCAGGCTAGCAATAAAGAGAAGTTCCAAGACCACAACCGTGAATAATCCCAACCAGTTAATAACAATTGTATAGAAAGATGGAGGACTCCAGAAGTGATGTCTCCAAGAAAAAACAAAACAAAACAACAACAAAACTGGCATGTTATTACATCTGTGCATAGAAAGAGGAGTTTAATGTTTATATCAGAGAATTTACAAAGATTAGGCTCATGAAAAATTAACAAGATAATTATTAGCTTCAAAAAATGTATGAATAAAAAAGAAAATGTAATCATAGTAAACTATGCAGTTTAACAACAAACATTATTTTTGACTATAACAAATTCAACACAGAATACTGAGCATTCAAAATTTATGATATAAATATATTGATATAGTTGATGGAAGGGGAAGTGTTTGTGATTGTTGAGGGAAACATAAGGAAGATAAATCCTCATACGATATTATAAGAAGTCAAAAGAATACACCCAGAATCAACACCACCAACAAAAATTTGAGAAATAGCAAGTAAGTTACATGGAGGTAACCACAAGGAAAAATAGCTTTGAAAAAGCTGAAAGTTGTTGCTTCAGGGAAGTTGAATAAGGAGGTGGAGGAAAAGCAAAGCTTTACTTATTTTTAATCCATTCAGTATTATTTGAAATTTCAAGCTATGCATGCGTATTGAGTTGATAGAAATAAGTATTTAATTAAAAGCAAAGAGAAAAGTTGAGAAAAGAGAAGACAAATTTACTTGCCATTTCCCATTCATTGATAATCACTGCAAAGTATTTTTGTATGAATCCTTTTAGTCAGTTTTGTTCTAGGTATAAATGTCAATATACATTTTGACAAACTGATAACAGCGTGCAATTTTTTCAATTATAGAATTGTGAACATATTCCATACCATACATATTTCTTTCACATACGGTGAGTGTATATCATTCTATTTTAGGAATACATCACAATTTATTTAATCATCCTCTATTTTTGGAAATTTGGTATCTTTCAATTTCTCATTATTATAAATAGCATTGCTATGAATATTAGCCCTATATTTGCACATCTTCTAGACATTGTCATTAAAATTAAGTTTTTATAATTTTCTAAAAGTGCCTATATTTTTCAGCTATTGACTCAAAGATATAAGCCAGTGTTTCTGAACATTTTTTTCATTATTACTCACCAAATGTTTTTTTAGATTTTTTTTCCTTATCGCTCCCTCATGTAATTTTAATTTTCCTAATCACCTCCTCATGTAACACACACACACACACACACACACACACACACA
>NW_024423780.1:0-2140 GCF_017311325.1 Ursus maritimus
CAGAGATCAAAAGGACATGCTGTCTACTTCCCCAGGCCAGTGAGGGAAATAGGTTAAACAAATTAGCAGTTACAGTCAATGTGCTAATAGCAGGACACGGAGATCCAGGCAGGGCACACAGAGCAGGGGCAAAGGTAGAGTGCTTGAAAGAGCTAAAAATTTAACCTCATTTTGATGTACAAGCAAAAGCCAAGTAAAAATGATGGGAAAAGATATTTCGTTCAAATGAGGACAGACAACTGAGAACATACTATGAACATGCTCTTTAACCCTCAAGTCAGAGAAGCTTGAGTAACTTCTAAGCCCATGGAATTGCAAAGTGCTGGAGACCAGTTCTGAACACAGCAGATTGAACCCAAAAATCCATACACTTGACCAGTAAGCTATTCCGCAGCAAGAAGACTTGGAGCACCGTAAGTATTTTGACTCAAGTACATATTTTATCGCAGTGGAAGTGGCTGGAAATGAGGCTAGAGGTAGGTGGGAAGATCCAGAGAGACCAGCGTACCATGGTAAGAAGTGCAAATCCCATCCTGAAGGTCAAGTAGACACACAGGACAATCTTCAGCATAGAGTCACAGGATAGACAGGCAGATACTCAAGAGTGTTCACTGCACGCCAGGCACTGCTCTAAGCAGTTACGCCTCATCTAACCATGCAAATAACCCCTGGAAGTAGATACAATGATTATCTCTAATTGTAAAAGGGAGGCACAGACTGGTTAAGTGACTACCTCAAGATGGCACAGCTAGCTAAGTGGAAGAGCCAGGCTTCCAACCAAGCAGTCCAGCCATAGACGCTCTGCTCTTTACCACTCTGCCATCCCGCCTGCAGGTCAACCATGGAAAATCACTCTGGTTCTGAATGTGTGCTGGATGGACTGGAAAGCAGCCAGAATGGAAAAGACAGGGACGGTATCATTTCCTCCATATTCCTTAGGCAAGCAATCAAACTCAGAGAAGTTAAGAGCTGTTGCCCTAAATGACACGGTATGTGTCAGTTTTCATTTTGAGTGTCAGATTCTGAAGCCCTCGTTTTTGCAAAGTTTGGGACTTCCTCTTGCTAATTTCAGCAATACTATTCCCAATTAGCTGGGTCTAAAATAATGAGGTTTTCTTCTCTGTAAATTCGGCATTCGAGTGTAATCCCACTAAGCGACATGTTTAAGCAGATCAGAAAATCATCCACAAATTGTCATGCTTCCCTATCCTTAGGACTTGCATAGCTTTCTCTGGCTAATGGCTGCAAGGAGAGACTGCAGAGCATGTCACTATTTAAAGCTGATAAGCGTCATCATCACAGTGAGCAGATCATTAGGAAAAGCATTACGTCTGCTCTTTTATGAATTGTTTTTAATATAAAATTGCTCTTGAAATGCAACAAAGGTAAATGTTATAGACTTGTTTTCTTTTTCCTTCTACTCTCTTATTTTAGTATCATTTGAGCTCTGATGAATGTTACCCATTTCTATTTAATACCTGACTTTATGGTGAAATTCCATCCTGAGACAGGAAATGATAGACTGTTGAAAGAATTAGATATTCTCAGCTCCCGGTATATGGGTTCCAGCCATCTGTCTGCTTAATAAACACCATAGTGTTACAATCAACTGAGAGTCAGAACTGGCTTTCAATATAACAAAATCATGGAAAATGCCATTTCCTACTTTAAGGGTGCCATGCTGCCTCTTCAGAGATTTCCTCTATGTGCTGAAGGGTGCACATTAAAGAGTTTGTCATCGTACTTTCTTATTAATTGAAACCTACACTGAAGGGTTTGTAGCTGCTGACGTAGCCGCTAGCCACAGGTGACTGCCGAGCACCTGAAATCTCTGATCTGAGAGGTGTCAAGCCTATTTTTTCTTTCCTTTGTTAAGGCAACTTTTAGAAATTTAAAGTAACATGTGTGTTTCACATTGTATTTCAACTAGACAATGCTCTTCTAGAGCCAGGACATCTAATTCTAGAGCACATTTCTGTGAATATGTATGTTTTGCTCTGTTTTGTTAAACATAAAGCAAATCATCTTCCAAGACATTTATTACACTTTGGTTTTCTTCTTAATATAGTCTTCAAAGAGATACTGAAAGTGAACAGACCAACACTCAATACCCTTATCTGTGTAATGTCCACAAATCAGC
>NW_024423781.1:0-2140 GCF_017311325.1 Ursus maritimus
GGGAAGGAAAAATAAAATAAGATGAAAGCAGAGAGGGAGGCTACCATAAGAGACTCTTAATTGTAGGAGACAAACCGAGGGTTCCTGGAGGGGCGTTGGGGTGCTGGGGTAACTGGGTAATGGGCATTAAGGAGGCCACTTGCTGTAACGAGCACTGGTTGTTGTATGCAACTGATGAATCATTAAACTGTACCTCTGGAAGTAATAAAACGGTGTATGTTACCTAAAGTGCATTTAAAGAGAAAAAAATTTTAAGGATGTTAGTTGAAAGATGCTTTCTAAAGTAAATACATACATAAATAAAAGAACATAGGCGTTTTTCCTGGACGGGAAATGTAGAAGAATGTCTGTGTCCTTGGATAATTACGAATTTAAGAAAACTGAACAGTATAGAGCTGGTCGCGTGGGGAAAGTGGCAAATGGGATTACATAAAAATTCACAACTTCTCCCCCTGAGAAGATTCTGAGAAGACTGTGAAAACGATGCCGTAGATGAAGAGAAGCAGTTCAGGACACTGTCTGCTCAGGGGCTCGCGTTCAGTACGTAGAATGAACTTCATCCTAAAATCAGCGACTGAGCGAGCAGAGCAGACCACTGGATAGAAGTTCGAGCAAGAAGGCTTGAAGGCTGTTTACCAGACAAGGATATCCAAATGGGTACTAAATATGCGAAAAGATGCTCAACATCACCGTCTTTGGTGGAAACGCAACTCAAAGCCATGATACGGAAAGCCCAAAAGGAACGATTAAACATTCACAGACGACCACTCGTGTGTGGCAAGACTCTGAAGCGTCCGTGCCTTTGGGGTGTAAACAGGTACCGCCGGTCTGGAAAGCTCTTCAGCGGCATCCGCTAAAGCCACACATACGCATGTTAGGGACTGTAAAGCACTCACACCCGCTCACCTCAAGATGAGGACAAGAATATTCCTTGCAGCACCGTTTGGGGATAGACAACAGCCGGAAACGATCCTGACGTCCATCAGCCATCAACCGAGGAATATTCATCCGTGGAAAAGCATACGACTAGGAGGGTAGACGGAATGCAGCAAGGGGCCACAGCAGGGGTGGAGTTCCCAAACACAAAGTAGAGAAAAGAAGCCAGACACCAAAACAAGGCAGGATTTCCTGATCACCAAGTTCAACAACAGACAAAATTAACGTACAGGCTCTGAATCGAGGCACTTCTTATCCTTGGCCTCGGCTGCTTATAGTGCCTGATGGAGGAACAGAAGCAGGAAACGAGGGTTTTCATCCAGTTCTGTTCCTGGAACTTGATGTCGGCTATATGGGCGTGAGCGCTTCATGAAAATCCACTCAGCATTCGGCTTACGGTTATGCACTGTGCAGCACGGCACTGAGCTTTCAGAGACCCTTTGCATGGCAAATAAAGAAAAGCAAGTGACTGGAGCCAGTGGTTCGTTCCTTCTCTTTAACCCCAGAGCCGTGAATGGATCATCAACTGTGGCAAGTTCCAGGGAGAAAGTATCGTGCAAACACTAGGGTCACCGGGGGAGCAGAAGTCATGAATGAGGGCCAAGGAATTGAACTCAAGGACTCTGGAAGGAGGCCTCAGATGGAGCTTGCTTCAGTGGGGTCGGCTGGCCGAGGCTGTTGGGTGTGCCCACCAGTGAAGGTAATCACAGCAGTTGTGGGACCGTCCATGGGACAGAGCGTCCAGTCTGCCCTGGGGAGCAGGTTGGCATTAAGCGTGCAGGGACATTTCTGTGTGGGGCCAGGAGCTGGGAACGTCTGGCCGAGGGGCCACTCCAACTGCAGAAAATCAGCTGAGGGCCACCCTTTCAGGGGCACTCCACTTCAGGGGCTCTGTGATCCTGTGGGACATAAGCAATTATGGGGACAAATAATGAACAGGGCATTTCGTGTGTACAGCTATGTGCCAAGGTGCCATCCTACTATTAAGGGAGAGCCGGAGGCAGAGGTGAGGTGGCAGTGTAGACAGAAAAAGATCTCCCGAAGTTGTTCATGGGGGAACCAGACCCTCTGGTGGCCTTACTTGCTCATCAGTGAAGAATTCTAGGCAACATGGTAGCATTTGCCGACGTGGACGGTGGGCATGGAGCCAGTTTGTACTGGGTGCGGTGTGCTTCGATAGTTGTAGCAGAAAACCTGACATCAA
>NW_024423782.1:0-2138 GCF_017311325.1 Ursus maritimus
GTGTGTGTGTGTGTGTGTGTGTGTGTGTGTAACAAGTTCACAGTAGGCAGTTCATCTTCCTTCAGGAAGCCCATCCTAACCTCAAGGAGCACATACTTGAGGTCATTACAGTGCCCCCCACTCCCCCGCACGCCGCCCCCTGCCTGCCTGAAAAGCCAACACGTTTCAGCATACAAAAAGTTCTCAGTGAACAGATACTTTATTGGTAAAGAAATACTTTGAACTTTGTTTATCCTAATATTTCCTAAATATGTTTGATTATAAAATTCTACTTTTAGATAAATAGGTTACATGTTGGCCGAGAGGCTTCCTCACTTGGTGATTCATGTATGCACGACCGGCACCCCAATAACATCCTAATGCCTCAGTGGGAAAGACTGCCCATTCCGGTTCCTTTGCACCTTCCATAGCACATACCAAACCCTGGGTGCTCACAACACTTGGGCTTAATTAAAAGGCAAGAAGAACATGAGAAATAAAATGAAAAAGCAAATGACAAAACCGAGAAAAAAAATTTTTTTTAATTGGGAAAATTTTGCAGTATGCATACAAAGGAATGATGCCTTGCACATGGAGAAACTTCTCTAAGTCCATAAGAAAAACAAAGACCGCTGCAACAGAGATGGGAAAAATCATGAATCCTCAACTCACAAAAAAAGAAATGTATAAAGCTTATATACATTTGGATAAATCTTAACCTCACAGTTATAAAAAATATAAAGTAAAGAACGAAGTATCATTTTATCAGTTAAACTGGGAAAGAATAAAGAATTGCGTTAGTGAAGTTATAGGAAAATAAAAACTCCTTTATATTGTTGACTTTTAAAAAAGTTTGTATATAGCTATTTCCTCCAAGATGTGCTAATAAAAATAGGAATTTCCCCATCATGAATCATTTCTCAAAAATGTTATTAGTGACTATATAATATTCCACTCCAATATGGACTATCAGAATTCATATAGCTGCCATTTTGACTGGGCATTTAGGTTATTTCCAAGGTTTTGTCTGTTCTTAGATTATGTCCTTATTTAATAATGTGTTAGTTACATTGTGCAGGGTAACAAATAGCTAACCAAATATTATATGGCTCAAAACAATAATTGTAGTTAAATCTGGTTTCTATGGGTCAAAAACTTGGAGAGGGCACAGCAGAGCAAGTTGGCTCTATTCCATGACTTCTGGAACCCCATCTGGAAACCTAGAAGCCTGGGGCTAGAATCCCCTGACATGTAACTTTCTCACATGTCTGCCATTGATGCTTAGCGGGGCTGTCTGCTGGAACCCCTACACGTAGCCTCCCTGCGTGTCCTGGGCTTCCTCACAACATGGCCATTGGAATCCAAGGGCAACTGAGAAGGGTATGGCGCTGGCTTCCTCTGGATGTTGTAACAAATTAGCACAGATTTAGTGGCTCAAACCAACATGAATTTATTCTCTTATTGTTCTGGCAGTCAGAAAGTCTGAGATGAGCCTTACCAGGCTGAAATCAAGGTCCTGGCAGTGAAGTGTTTCTTTTGGAAGCTTCAGGGGAGATTTTGTTTCCTGGCCTTTTCCAACTTCTAAAACTGCATTCCTTGCATTGCTTGGCCTGTGGCCCCTACCTCCATCTTCAAAGCCAGCAGCCAAGCATCTTGGTTCAGTGGTCACGTTGCTTTCTTCCGATGCTTCCCTTTTCTAAGGACAGTTGTGATTGCATTTAGGGCCCACCTGATAATCCAGGATAATCCTCCCATCTCAGGATCCTTAACTTCATCATATCTGCCCTGTATCTTTTGCCATTTAAGGTGACATTCACAGAATGGTGATTGCCAGTGGGTGGGAGGTGAGAGAAATGGGGAGAGGTTGGTCAAAGGGCATAGACTTTGAGTTACGAGTAAGTTCTGGGGATCTAATGTATAGAATGATGACTATAGTTAATAATACTATATTATAGGGGCACCTGGGTGGCTCCATCAATTGAGCGTCCGGACTCTTGGTTTCAGCTCAGGTCATAGTTTCAGGGTCCTGGGATCGAGCCCCAAGTCAGGCACCATGCTTAGCGGGGAGTCTGCTTGAGGATTCTCGCCCCCTCTCCCTCTGCCCTTCCCACTTCTTGCACTCTTGCTCCCTCTCAAATAAATAAATAAATCTTTAAAAA
>NW_024423783.1:0-2137 GCF_017311325.1 Ursus maritimus
AGACGCTTAACCGCTGTGCCACCCAGGCGCCCCTAGAATATTTTTCTTTTAAGACCTGATTACTCCTACATAAGGAAAGTTATTACAATAGCAAATATCTAGGGCTGTTTTAGACTTGCATCAGTAACATCATAATTTTTACAAGTTTTAAAGTATGACAATTTAATATACAACTAAGTTGCAGTTAACTTTGGGTATGGAAGTTGTCAGGAAGTAGTAGTTAGCTCTCCTAGTATTGAAGGAGACAAAAACCTTTATTGTGCCCATGGAATTGTGTGTGTGAATTTTAAAAACTTAACCAGCTTACTGGTTAGTCTCTATAGGGTAGAGAATGAATTTTTACTGTTGAATTTCTTTCTATGTCAAGTCACTGAACCTAGTTTTCACAGGTACAGGTTCTGTTTCTTTTCATTTTTGTAGCTACCAGCTCTCTTGGCCTCACCTTGAATTATTATATATTTCTTTCATTGTTTTATTACTTGGCTATCAACTTAAATAAATTATATTACTATATTTTTCTCATTTCCACTAGATTATCAAAAGATGGTATAATATTTTCTAAATTTCAAAGTTTCATATTATAATCAAGTCCATAGCATGTTTATGTATAGCATTAACTGTAAACTGATTTATGAATTATAGTTCTATATTTGCCATCTATATATTTTAAAAGACTTATCTGTTGGCTTTCATTATAACTCACAGTATTACTATACAGATTGGAAGAGACAGTAAATAGAAACCCTTTGAAAACTGTCAATTATACAAACATAAATTGTTATTCATTGGTCAGAAAAGATTAGAGTATCTATATGTTTTTAAAGGCTGAAAACACTTTGAAAATCACTTGTCTATGGTAGATGCAATGAAATTGCCAGTTTTATGAATAGCAATATTTTGTTTTTTTGAGAAAATTGAGTTGATTTTACTAGGTGATTGATTCCATCAGTATTATACAATGAGATGTGGAAATATATAAGGCATACAAAAATTTAAGAAAAAATCCGACAAATTTCAAATTTAACCAGAGACTTTCACAAAGAGTTAACTTTGTTTATAAGTGGCTCTGAAGATGCCCAAAATTATTTCATGGTCGAGGCTTCAACATATGACCATAAGGTATCAAGTTTAATATACTTTTGTTTCTAACTCAACTTGGCTAAATACTAAACTGCTTATCTTCTTTTGAGCCTAGTCACATTTTATCCTTGTTTTGGAGAATGGCCCTTCCATCTGTCCAGTTATCTCAAGTTATCATTTACTATTCTTCAATAACACCTGCTTCTAGCAAGTCCTAAATTATTAAGGTTTCTTTTTAAAAATGTCTTAATTTTTTGGTGCCTCTATCATCTTTGCCTTTAACCTGAGATCAGGCTCTAAAAACTTTATTTGGATTATAATGACAGCCTCAGAACTTGTCTACCTACCTTTAAAGTCTTGCTGCATACTATCATACCATTCTTAAAACAATTTTTCTAAAGATAAATTTGATCAAATCACTATTTTGGCCTACTACCCTTTAAAAAGTACTTCTTTGATTAGGGTCATACAAAGTGCCTCTTTATGATCCTGCAAGATCATTGGAAGACATAACTTTGGTTCACATTGCTGCTCCACCCTTATCATTGTGTGACTCCTAGGAAGGTTCCTTAGATTCCTCAGCTGTAAAAGGAGGATGGTCATTATCACCTCCACTGTATGAAGTGGAAGTCAAAGTGCTTAGACTTTGCCTGGCACATAGTGTTAGCTGCTATTATAATTACTTCTCCAGCCTCATTGCTCTCTACTGTCCTTACTCTGTATATAGGATTATCCAAAGCACTTCTTGGACTTTATTGTAACTGGCTATTTACTTTTCTGTCTCACTGCATTGAAAGTTTGCCTAGGGTCGATGACCTGCCTTATTTTTCATTATGTTCCCTGTGCTTTGTGTTATACCTGGTATTTTGTATGCAACGAATTAATCCTTGTAGGTCTTGAGAGATTGGAATGTGTACAATATATATTGAAAAATTACTCTACCTTGGGTTTCTAAAGAACTTTTGTAACCTGATTTTTTTTTTTTTTGAAGATTTTATTTATTTATTTGTTAGAGCGGGAGCACAAGCAGGGGGAGCAGCAGGCAGAGCAGGCAGAG
>NW_024423784.1:0-2136 GCF_017311325.1 Ursus maritimus
GCACGTGTTAGGGCTTGTGTGTGTGAGGACTGTGTTTCAGAGAGCACAGGAGGTGGAAGAGCTCAACAGTCAAGGCCCACGGAGCACAACCCACTGGGGAGCCTGAGAAAAGTGAAACCAGCATTGTGGGGTCAGGCCCATGGGACTCGTGGGGGCTCTGGAGAAGACTAGAACCCAGGATCTGAATGGTTCAGAGATGTAGGAGCTGTGGGCACCACGGATGGGGGCTCTGAGTGGGGGAGTTTGGACAGAACTTTGGGGGAAGAGTTATTGAAATGTGTAGTGGAAATCCTGTAAGTTTGGGATTATGATCTGAAGAGTTTGTGATTTGGGGGTCTTGTAGGGTCAGTGATCATGGGAACAGCAGTTTGAATGCCTCCAAGGGGTCAGCAACTGATGTCCTATGGGTCAGTCACCAAACCTGTGAGGGACAAACGCAGACATCCTTGTGTGGTCTGATATGGGAGACACGTCTCCTGCCACAGGAGAGCGCCTTGCCCTCTGCAGTCACTGAGCCATGCTAAAGCCCCGTTGGTGCCACCGTTCCTCACTCACTGCCTGTAGAGCGCATGCCAGACAAAAATCCCTGCGTGGGTCACATCAAACAAGTAGGAGGGCATGGGTGGCCAGTCAGTTCAGTGGCCGACTCTAGGTTTGGGCTCAGGTCACAATCTCAGGGTTGTGGGATCGAGCACCGTGTCACGCTCCGCACTCTGGTTGTACCTCTCCCTGCCCCTGCCCCTGCTCACAAGCTCTAAAATTAGTAAATAAAACCTTAAAAAACAAGCAAGTACCAATGTCCCCAAATTTACAAGACCCGTCTTCACTGCCAGCCTGAGAGACCTGACCAACTCCTGACTGAAGACACGTTACAAAATCTTCATTTGGAAAGTGCATGAGAAAACCTTTCACTTACATCATAAGTCGTAATGAAAGACTGTTTTCCGACGAGAATCAGGGCCACAAGACCATCTGCTTTCCCCAGTACCCTTATTGCCACTTGGAATGGCCTGCTCTCTCTACATCTGACCTACAGTGCAGTAGCTACGCTCTGCGATAACGCTAAAATAGAAAGAACAGAAAAATTGGGAAAGACTGTCTGTACGTAAAGTGACTGTATGCAGAAACCCCAACTAAGTGCTGGGAAATTATTAAACTTATCAAGTTCAGAGAATTCAAGGTCATATAAATCAATTATACTTATCTGTTAGCAATGAATAAATGTAAATTAAAATAGAAGCATTTACAAGGGCATAAAAATATAAAACCTGGAGGGACTGTGATGGAAGTTGTGTGAGCTTCTATAGTGACTTGGGCCACGTTGTTCTCTACCAGGAACAAGGACCTACAATCCCAGGTCAGAAATGGGAGGTCACGTGTCTTGTCGCTGTAAGTTTTATTTTAGCGTACTGGCCCCGAAGTACTTGCTAGCTGCTTCACGTACAAACCAGCAGCCTCTCCTTAACTCTCGTCCGAGGGCTTCATCTTCCCCCTGCTCACATCATCCCATGCCCTCCTCCCCTCCACAGGCCTGGCACCCAAGGGGGGCCATCTGGTTATTTTGCCCACTTCTCTTAGAATCCTGCTGTTTGGTGTCTTCTGGGAATGTGTTTTGCCTGGTTGATTCCTTCCCTCACCCTGCCTAGGCTCTTCTCCTCTCTTGCCCTCAATTCCTCTGAACTGGTTTCAAAGGGTAACAATCTCAGGCTCCCCTAGCCCAACCCCACCCAATGGGAGCATCTGCTCCCTCCAGCGCAGGAACTTCCCATAGTCCTTCTTCCTTCCCACCCACCCTACCCTTCCCCCTGACTGTGCCCCCAACACTGGCCAGTTCTGTGCTGTACCCCTAGGTGCTGCTCTTCGCCCCACAGTCCCCTCTGCTCCAACATTCTTCCTCAGCTCCTGTCCAGGGGTCCTAACCTTCCCCAGCCATCCTGTTGTCCTTCCATGGCCTTGATCCCATCTGGAGTGGGGTATCTGAGCCAAGAACCTAGAAGGGATGAGGGGCATTCTTTCTCTTCGAAGGTTGGGCGCTCAATGATGGGACCTTCTGAGGCAGTCACAGTGAGCACACTCCTTCTGGGGCTGCAACTGGGATCCTGAAAATGGGTGACTTCCTCCCAAAGTCAGCTCTCC
>NW_024423785.1:0-2135 GCF_017311325.1 Ursus maritimus
CAAAATTGCTCAACATCACTAGTCTCAGATATTACACCTAAGATATAAGAAAAAATAGATAATTTGGACTTTGTCAAGATCAAAAACTTTCGTGCTTCAGAGGATCTTATCAAGAAAAAGAAAAGACAGCCCACAGAATGGGAGGCAATGTTTGCTTATCGCATGTCTAATAAGGGACTTCTGCACAGAACATACAAAGAACGCTTGCAACTCCATAATAAAAAGACAGATGACCCAAGTAAAAATTGAATGGGCACTTCTCCAATGGAGAATGGCCTCTAAGCACAAGAAAAGATGCTCAGTCTCATTAGCCATCAGGGAAATGCAGGTCAAAACCATCATGACATACTTTATACCCATTAGGAGGGTTTCTTTAAAAAGACAGCAACAAGTGTGTACCCCCATGCACTGCTGGTGAGAATGTGAAATGGTACAGCCACTTTGGAAAACATTTGGGCAGCTCCTCGAGGGCTAAACCTGGCGTCACCATCTGATCAGCAGTTCCACTCAGGTGTGTACCCAAGAGAAATGGAAACATATGTCCCCACAGAAACCTGTACACCAGTATTCATCCGGCAGTACTCACGACAGAAAAAGTGGAGACAACCCAAATGCCCATCAAATGACTAATGGACACGTAAGGTGTGGTGTGTTTTTACAAAAGACTATTATTCAGCAGTAAGAGTACTGATGAAGCTCTGGTACACGGCGCAATGTACGTGAACTTCAAAAACACAAGGCTAAGTGAGAGAAACCTGCCGCAAAAGACCACACACCGCTTATCCCGTTTACAGAAAATGTCCAGGACGGGGAAATCTATAAAAATGGAATAGATTAAGGGTGGCCTAAGGCTTGGAGGGTGTAAGGAGGGAGATTAAAGAAGGGGGTGAAGGCCAAGGAGTGCATTACCCAGCCTGGGGTAACAAAAGTGTCCTAAAAGTGATGGTGCTGACGGGAGTGCACATCGAGACTAGAGTTAAAGCCACCGATTGTACGACCGCGCGGGTCAACGGTAGGGTACGGAAATTATATCTCAGTAAAAGTATTTCTGAAAGAAGCTGCAGTGACGTAACGCTACGTACAGACTGGAATGACTGGGTTGGCAAGACCGAGAACAGTAAATGTTGCTGAGCACGCGGAAGAACAAGGAGGCTCCTCCGTTGCTGGTGGAAGCAGGAGATGCCACACGCACTTGGGAAAACAGTTTGGCAGGTTTTTTATAACGTTAAACATTCATCTATGTTAAGATTCAGTAATTCCACTCCTGGGGATCCCCTCAAGTGAAACGAAAACCCACGTGCACAAGAAGACCTGTACAAGAAAACCCATCGCAGCTTCATCCGTTATCACCCCAAGGGGAAACATCCCAGAAGCTTGCCAAAAGGAAACCAGATGAACAACGGAGGGCCCTTCATCCGGCACAGACACTCCGGACGGAAGAGAATGGACAGCAGAGACATGCGGCAGCACGGACGATTCCCCAAATCGTGCGCGGCACAGACGCTGGCCGCTGAGCAGACGCGGTGGCTCGCGCCCTGTGTATGAAATCTGCAGGCAGGAGAAACTAACTGCAGGGAGAGGCGTCAGAATGGGCGCGTCCAGGATAAGGGGCCTTGATTAGGAAATGGGCCAAGGGAAGACTTTGGTCATGGAAATGTTCCATATCCTGTTTTGGGTGCCGGTTCTCTGAGTCTATACACTTGTCAAGATCATAAACTGAACGCCTAAGAGGTGCACGTTTCAGTGTGTGGTCCTCTTACCTCAGCTTAGCTAGGAAGGGTTGGGAACCAGAGTATGTACCCGGGAAAGGGAGTCCTGAAGGTTGCTTGCTTCATTCATTCGTTCAAAATACGATACGTATCTACTGAGCCCCTACTAAACAGGCAGGCCCTGTTCTGGAAGCTGGATCACTTGAGTTGGCTCCATGTTCTTGCCCTCATGGAGCTTACATTCCAGGGGGAGAGATAACTAACAAAATAAACATGAAAGGTCAGGTGCAAGGGAAGAGAAAGGATAAGGGGATTTGAAGTAAATGGTTCTACTAAATGCAGGAACTTGGCAGATTGTGGGCATCACCTTTGCTCAACAGGAACCCAAAGGTCCGTCCCTCCCTCCCTCCCTCCCTCCCTCCCTCC
>NW_024423786.1:0-3882 GCF_017311325.1 Ursus maritimus
CAAAATCACACTGGCGCAAGGCTTTCACGAGAAAGCTATAAAGCTACCCAATGAAAGGTTCACACCTACTTTCCCCTTGTTGCCTTTCTCTGCACCTTCCTTCCTACCTGTGCAAACTGGTACATATCAGTGGAGCATGATCATGCTCTGAGATCTGGATCCTTCATTTGCAGCTTTCCGAGGACTCCTCATGCAATAAGAAACTAGCGTATCCTACAACAGGGTGTTTTACAACTATCATCTACAAAATAGTACAGCCCAAATCACTACATTTTTACCTCACTCTTCAGGAAGCGGAACATTTTCTCCTTTCTTCTTTTACTAAAATTCCAGTTCGTTCACATACAATGTAACATTCACTTCAGGGGTAGGATGTAGTGATTCCTCATCTGCATACAGTACCTGGTGCTCATCACAAGTGCCCTCCTTAATACCCCTCACCCATTTAACTCTTCCCCCCACGCCCCTGCCCTGCAGCAACCCTCAGTTTGTTCTCCAAGGTTGAGTCTATTTCCTTGTTTGCCTCTCTCATCACCCCTCGACTCTGTTCATCTGTTTTCTTTCTGAAATTCCACAAGCGTGAGAGCATAGGATATTTGTCTTTCCTCACTGATGTTGCTTAGCTTAATACACTCTAGATCCATCCACATCCTTGCAAATGGTAAGATTTCATTCTTTCTGAAGCTGGGTCATATACCATTATATATATGTATCCCACATCTGCTTTATCCATCCATCAGTGCATGGACTTTGGGATTCTCTCCATAGTTTGGCTACTGTGGACATTGCTGCTATAAACATCACGGTGCGGGGCACCTGGGTGGCACAGCGGTTAAGCGTCTGCCTTCAGCTCAGGGCGTGATCCCGGCGTTACGGGATCGAGCCCCACGTCAGGCTCCTCCGCTATGAGCCTGCTTCTTCCTCTCCCACTCCCCCTGCTTGTGTTCCCTCTCTCGCTGGCTGTCTCTATCTCTGTCGAATAAAGAAATAAAATCTTTAAAAAAAAAAACAAACATCACGGTGCATGTACCCCCTTGGAATCTGCATTTTTGTATCCTTTGGGTAAATACCTAGGAGAGCAATTGCTGGATCATGTGGTTGTTCAATGTTTAACTTTTTGAGGAACCCCCACACTGTTTCCCAGACTGGCTGCACCACTTTGCATTCCCACCAACAGGATGGGAGGGTTCCCCTTTAAGCAGAACATTATCTGCTGGCAATTTCATAAGAGGAAACAAAACCTCTGGGAGATGCACCCAGGGTCAGGCAAGCAGTTGCAGAATTCATGCCAAGGCTCCTGACGCCAAGCCCCTTGAAACCACCAGCATGCCACTATCCAAAAGAATTACCAGACTCTCCTTCTGACTCCACCACCAAAGAAACTACAGAGAGAATATGGCACCTCAAAATATCGAGATAATACATTTAGTAAAACTAGAAAGTCAAGCTCAACTTTTAAACAGGAACAGTCCACTTTGGATAATTTTGAATGTTCCTGCGACCCTAATTGTAACTCTTCCAATGAAAAGACTAATCAATGATGAAACATCACCTTTGACAAATGACAAGACATCATCCAAGTCTGTATCTGATGACAAAAAGCCACCTAACTCTAGATGCTGGCCACTCAACCATATCTTAGGCCCAACTGAATAAACACTGTTAGATGAAGGAACAAATTAGATGTTACAAACAGGCACAGAGTGAATCTCACCTTCCCTTTCTAATAAAAGAGGGTTCCTAGGAAACAGATGTTCAAAATACATTTGTAAGCAATAAATGGACAAAGAAATTGTCATCCCCTGCAAAGTTCTACCTGCAGGGAAACTATGTAACTCTTGCACCAAATCCAGAATGCTGACAGCTACTTAAGTTTTACTTTGAGGCTCAACTAGAGAAAAGAGAAAAGCCCAGGAGGTTTTGGGATAATGAGAGGTTTTACCTCCAGTCCTGACATAGACAGGACCTTTCACCAAACGTACGTGTGCTTTCTCTGAACGCTGGCGTCCTGTGACAAGCTGCCTCGCTGACTCAGATGCTGAACTCGGGTCTTGTGGAGCCAGAGCAGAGAAGTGCTGTCAGCTGGGGAGAAGAAGGCACCTCTGACCTAAAGCCTGCACACCTGCTTTGGTTTCTGGGCGAAGGGGCAACACATGCTTGTTGTTTAGCAGCAATTATCTTCATTCTAAATAGACAATGACCTTGCCTTTTCTGGAAAGCAGACTTACTCTTCTAAAGAAACCCTCAATTCGTCTATTCCCAATGCAACTAGAGTGGGGTCTGGTTTACGCCCGCCTCCAGGCCCCCACCTGGAGGATTCTCCTGCATGATTCTAACAGCCAATTACCACTAACTCGGGGGCACACGGGGCATAATGCTGAAGTTGGGGGATGGCTCTGGGGCTTGCTACTGCCACCCCTGTGCCTGGGGGACCAGGGCACACCCTGCTGAACTCGGGGTACTGCTCAAGATGCATCACCTGCACTGTGTCAGAGAACCGGGGGACACCCCACTGAAGGTGGGGATTCTGTGAGGTCCTTACCCGCACTCTTCCCGGGGAACAGGGGAAACCCTGAAATTCTGCAACCCATCCCACAAAAGCTCAGGTGAGTGGGCGCCCTGGAGTTCACGGGTATGGGGAATAAGGCCAGTTGAGGACATGGGGCGGAAGAGACTTTAAAGAACCGGGAGACACTCCACTGAAGATGGGGACTGTGTGCGGCCCTTACCCGCACTCTTCCCGGGGAACACAGGAAACCCTGACATTCTGCAACCCATCCCACAAAAGCTCAGGTGAGCAGGCGCCCTGGAGTTCACGTGTCTGGGGAATACGGCCAGTTGACGGACATCGGGCAGAAGAGACTTTAAACTGAAAAAGAAAACTCACCTGAGTCCCCACGATGAACTCTCTCCACGCGCCCTTCCAGAACCCCGCCTCCCACCCGGGGCGCACCCTACCCCCGGACCCCCACGCCAGTGCACAGCGCTCACTCACCAGCGGGGAACTCCGCAGGGCAACTCTCTCTCTCCCAGCGTCCCTTCTTCTGCCCCAGGTCGGCAACCCGCTGCAACTCCGGGACCGCCCACAGAGACGTAGCTCCACCCCCACACAGTGATTGGTCGGGAGGGTGGTGCCCCAGCCCCTTGGATGCCGGGCAACCCGCCCTCGCGCCCCGCAACCCTGCCAGTGCAGGGGGTCCAGGAGGCGCCTCCCTGCCCCAACACCCAGCGCAGGCATGGGTGGGGTCGTGGGCCGGGCCCCACTCACACACCTGACCACTTCCGGGGGAACCCTCTAGCTGCAGAAGACCCTCAGAGCCCTTTCTGCACCAGCCCTCCCTGCTGGGGTGTGCCTGGTTCCAGGCAAGGTCAGCTGCTCTCAGACCCTCCAAGGCTTGGGCTTTAGGAAATGCAATGATTTCATGCATTTCCAAAGCAACTTTAAGACTCCAATTACAGCCCTACAAGAAGCTGAACCATTCACTGAAAATCAATTACACACACACACACACACACACACACACACACACACACACACACAGCTGTCATTTCACCAATTACTTAAACATTCAAGGTTCTTCCTACCTTTTCTTTTTCAGATTGATATTTATACTCACATGAAATGTCATCATTTCTAATGAATACTGATGACAAAATAGAGAGCCATCGACACAATATTCACAAAATGGAACTTCCCTGTTGTAATTTTCAATATAGCATTTTTTAAAGTTCATACATATTTTAGGTTTTTGGTAACTCATACAGGAGAAGATCAGCATTGAAAAACTCTAAATACTGACAATGAGTTTCAAGCCTAGAGAACAAAAATTGTCCAATTTCATAGATAATAAGGAACCAAAGGGAAAGCATGGAAGCTGTAGT
>NW_024423786.1:3892-11626 GCF_017311325.1 Ursus maritimus
GTGAACTTCCACTGTCTGTCTCTTTAGACAATGGACCCTAAACAGAAGGGAAAATGAACCATGAGAGACTATGGACTCTGGGAAACAAACTGAGGACTTCAGAGGGGAGAGAGGTGGGGATTGGGATGGGCCAGTGATGGGTATTAAGGAAGGTACATATTGCATGGAGCACTGGGTGTTATATGCAAATAATGAATCACGGAACACTACATCAAAAACTAAGGAAATACTGTATAGTGACTAACATATCATAATAAAAAATTATTATTAGAAAAAAAATTAAAGGTAAAAAAAAAACAACAATACAGCTTTTCTGTTTCAAGAACAATCACAATTGAGAAAAAACTAACTTCCAATCCCTAAAGCAAAACACAGACCAAGTTCCATTTCACTCCCCTTTATTCACATTCTCTGTGGGTTCTAAGCTATTTCCCTACCTCCTTTCCTGCTGAGCAGGGAGCCCGGGCTCAATCCCAGAACCCTGGGATCATAACCTGAGCCAAAGGCACATGCTTAACTGGCTGAGCCAGCCAGGAGCACCAGCCATGTTTTAAGCAAAAGGACACTTTCTCACGATGCCTTCACATGACTTCACATGGTACCAGAGATCTGCATTTGCCTCTAGGAGGTTGCAGATGAAGGCAATTGCAAACTCTCACAGTGGTTTATCAAATACAATGACCTGCCTGGTGACAGTGAAACTCTTATGAGCCCACGAGAGGGTGCTGTGACACTCAGCTGTGGCTGGGCTGGCACAGAGAACCAAATCCATTTCCCTGCCTGATGTCTGTGAGGAACAGATGCCCCCACTGTGAATGAGACCCTGCCACTGAGCTGTCCAGAGATGGCCATCCTCACGGAGGATGAGGATAAAGGACAATGCCTGAGGAGACCTCATCTGTCTCTTTTATCTTTTCATATTTTCGACAGTGGACAAATCACTGCCTAGAAGTCCCCAACTACCTTAGTCTCATCTGTGAATGACCCAGAGGTTTTACAAAACACTTAAGATTTTGACATCACAAGTGCCCACAACCACTTACCATAGGGATTCAACATTAAGCAAAGATACTGCTCGTTGGAAGAGAGGTCCTGCCCACTGTTGTTTCTCACTTATATGCTCATCTTCCTTACCTCATGGTAACATAACCACCTTGATTCCTGCTTCCGTCTTCAGGAAGGCTGATGTGACTTGAAGGGCATTATCCTGACACCGACTGTCTTAGCTATAAGGATGTGGACCTTTCCCTAGGCTTTCACACCAAATGTGGAATCGGGATCAGCATTGAGGAGGCTGAAGTTAGTTGAAATTGTTTTCTTGTACCCGGTGGTTTATTACCAATAAGGATGGGGCAGAGTCCTGGAAATTCCAGAACCTTTTCATTAATGCTTCCTACTCGTGAAAGATGATGTTCATTGGTCTTTCCCTGTATAGTGTGTTGTCTCACAGATAAGTGTTTGGCACTTTCGTTAGGCTTCCAAGATCACTTTGGTTCATACTTCCATATTCACGAATGATGATGATAGGGCTAAGAAGGTTCCTGTACACTGTTGTATCTTACAGATAAGTGTATGGCATTTTCGTTATCTTGCCACAACCACTTGTGATAGGGTTTGCATGTTAAGAAAATATTTTTCGTTGGAAGCGGGTTTTTTCCAAATTTTGTTTCTCAGTACTATGTTCGTGGGGTTTAAATCATGGTACCGAAAGCACAATGATAATGTTAGGGCTAAGACAGTCACTGTACACTGTTGTTTCTTATAGATAAGTGTATGGCATTTTCGTTACATTGCCAGAACCACTTATGATAGGGTTTGCACGTTAAGAAAATATTTTTCGTTGGGGCGCCTGTGTGGCACAGCGGTTAAGCGTCTGCCTTCAGCCCAGGGCGTAATCCCGGCATTATGGGATCGAGCCCCACATCAGGCTCCTCTGCTCTGAGCCTGCTTCTTCCTCTCCCACTCCCCCTGCTTGTGTTCCCTCTCTCGCTGGCTGTCTTATCTCTGTCAAATAAATAAATAAAATCTTTTAAAAAAAATTCTTCGTTGGAATCGGGTTTTTGCCTAATGTTTTTCAGAGCTACATTCGTCGGGTTTTACTCATGGTACTAAAAGCACCATGATGATGTTAGGGCTAAGACAGTACCTGTAGACTGTTGCATCTTACAGATAAGTGTATGGCATTTTCATTACATTGCCAGGATCACTTATGATAGGTTTGCATGTTAAGAAAATATTTTTCATTGGAAGCAGGTTTCTCCCAAATTTTGTTTCTCAGTGCTATGTTTGTCGGGTTAAATCATGGTACCAAAAGCACAATGATGATGTTAGGGCTAAGAGTGTTTCTGTACACTGTTGTTTCTTACAGATAAGTTTATGGAATTTTCGTTACCTTCCCAGAACCACTTATGATAGGGTTTGCACGTTCAGAAAATATCGCCTCACGGGTGAAGAGTTCGAAAGCTACACGGAGTTGTCTGAGTCCAAATGATACAGACAACCTCCAGCATTCATTCTGTTGTCTTTATCAATTCCTCAGCTCAAGTCGCAAGTGACTCAGCGGGTCAAGCTTCTGGAGCCGCGGATGGGCCACCAGGTAAGCACCCCCACCCCAGGGAAGGGGGAACATGAATACCCTCAGGTGCAGCATCACATCCTTATATGGCAACCGGTCATTGTAAAACATTCAGAGTGATTGTTCCTCTACCTAGTAGGGGTCCAGGTGCTGCTGTGGAGACTAGTGTCTGTATAGAAGGGCATGTGTGGCATTTAGGAGGACAGATTTGTTTCACAAACTGATTCCATGCCCACACGTTGTTATTGTGTTTAAGAAAAGTTTTATGAGAGAAAATGTCCTGCCCCCCAAATAGAGTTGACAGAAAATTTCATTGTGATTCAGGGGATAAAGCTGGCATGTGGAGAATAAGGAGAAGATACCTTCTGGATTTAAAACACCATCTCCACCCATTTCCCCTATTCCTGAGCTACCAGATATTTCCAGAGCAAAGAATTAAAATGTATTCCAGAGGAAAAAATAAGCATTAGTAGAAATTTGAGTTTTAAATGTCCTATTTACTCTGTCTCATCATATGATTCTCAAATTATATACATTTTCTTACCCTCTGTGTGACATATGTTCTTTTTTTTTCCTGTACACAGCAAAATCTATACATTAGGGTAGCTCATTTGTGTGCATGCCCTGAACATTTTCCCTTGTCTGTCTGGAAGTGAAGGGATGGTTATTCTCAGAGCAATGAAGAAAAAAGAATATGTGTTCACCAGCAGGCTGGGTGAAAACACAGAATCAATGCTTTTGTAAACATGCTTCAGATACCCAACACTCTGGGATTATGTGTGCTCTGGATCCTGATTCTACACCTAATCACACCCATCCTGATCCTGTGGTGGTGAGAACTTGCCATGGAAGATATGTGCCCAACCCCCAAAAACAGTACAAGTGAACATGATAGTATAAAGAAGAGAGTGTTGCCAATTTAAAGCACATTTCTCAATGGGAACAAGGCAAAGGAAATTTCAACAGGGTTTTAAAATTTCCACATGCATATGCCAGTGTAAACCATTGCCACTTGCAGGATTACCACTCCAAAGTGTGTGATACAGGACATGTTGTATTTCTGTACAAGGTCAAGGTCAAGGTCAAGATCAATGTAGGTTGGACTCCTGCCTCCATCCGTATGTGCTGCCTGAGAAGTAAACAGGTTTAGTAGGCCTTACAGAATGATGATAAGACCACGAAAGTCAACATCTACCTTAAATGTTGTTCCATCATGGAATCTTATCCTCCTGTCATACATTAAGATGCATGACTGGTATGCCCCTAGAGAATACTGCACTTTTCCCATAAAGCAGTGCACATGTTTGTATCTATTGATGGATTTGTGTACAAGGTGCCTGGTGATCACTTTCCCTTTTAGCCTGGAAACTTAGCAGTGAACAAGGTCAAGCCTATTTGGTTCCTTCCAGCTCTTTACTCACCTGAAGGGTGATGGGTCCTGCTGAAGAAACATAACACTGTCTCCAGGCACAATTCCATGTATCTTCCTTCCCTCAATTCTTTTTTTTTAAATAATTTTTATTTTGTTATATTAGTCACCATACAGTACATCCCCAGTTTTTGATGCCATGTTCCATGATTCATTATTTGCGTATAACACCCAGTGCACCATGCAATATGTGCCCTCCTTAATACCCATCACCAGCCTATCCCAATCCCCCACCCCCTCCCCTCTGAAGCCCTCAATTCTAAATTCATACATCTCTCACAGGACCTGCTTTCTTCTTGAAGATGGCACCATAATGGAAATAACAGCAAACATGATTCGACTAAAGAGAACCCATGTAGACTCTTTCTAAATTAAAACTGACCCAGGGTTCTAGGTATTTTGCCCCAATGATCTCAATGTTTTGGATTTGTGGATGCAGCTGCGGGACTGGCTGGGGATGCTGAGTGCGTTATGGCACATGGACCCTTTTCCTTTCTCATTTGGGAGAGAGGTAACTTTCCCTCTCAGGTTCCAGGATTTGCATTTGTTCTGCAGGGTAGAGAGAGGCTCTGGTGAGTGTGAGCAGGAGAGCAACCCCATGACCACAGAGGTCACGTGTGGAGAGGGGAGGGTGGAGAAGGAGTGGAATGGTGGCAGTGGGAGCAGTGTGCTCAGCATCGGCATGAAAGGCAACCAGGCTGTTGAGAATAACTTTGAAGGCAGGCACAGGTGTGGAGAGTGAGGAGAGAAGGGAGCTGGCAAGGCAAACAAAACGAGGTTCTGAAGGATGAGAACAGGAGGCCTCTATCTCTTTCCTCTTTGTGGGGACTGAGATAAGAGCCCTAGATCAGGAGGATGGACTAAGAAGGGAGGAAAAAGCGATACTGGCACTTATGTTACTAGGAGGTATTGTGCTGAGCTCCATCTGTACTTACATAAGAGTTAATCTCTTCCTTCAGCACCTTGTACAATAATGTTGATGATACGAGTAAAGACCTAGGACACACTCTGCAAGCACTCTAGGAATCACATAGCCAGGGGCTGATTAAAGAGATGCAGGCCCAAGGTGCCTTTTGAGCATCAGGGGCCCCAAGATAAGGACATGTTAGTCTGTGTTCCTCATGCATGTGTTGGAGGAGCAGGACCGTTATTCAGAAAGCACAGGCACTGCTTCTTCCAGGCGGCCATCGGTGCTCTTCCCTACAGCATAAGTACTGTGTTAGGGGCAGCCAGAAGCAATACTTTAATCTTCACACTCAAACCCAGCATCCTTTCACCTAGATGTCCAAAACCACAGTTTTTCTTAATAAAAATTTTTTATTATGTTATGTTAGCCACCATACAGTACACCCCAAGTTTTTGATGTAAAGTTCCATGATTCATTACTTGTGTATAACACCCAGTGCACCATACAATACATGTCCTCCTTACTACCCATCACCAGCCTATCCCATTCCTCCACCCCCCTCCCCTCTAAAGCCCTCAGTTTGTTTTCCCAGAGTCCATAGTCTCTCATGGTTCATTCCCCCTTCTGTTTACCCCCCTTTCTTCTTCCCTTCCTTCTTCTACCAATCTTTCTATTTCTTATGTTCCATAAGTGAGTGAAACCATATGATAATTGTGTTTCTCTACTTGACTTATTTCACTTAGCATAATATTCTCCAGTCCCATCCATGTCGCTGCAGAGAAACAAAAGAAAAAATGAACTTGTGGACTTCATCAAGATAAAAACCTTCTGTACAGCCAAGGAAACAGTCAAAAAAACTAAGAGGCAGCCCACGGAATGGGAGAAGATATTTGCAAATGACACTACAGATAAAAGACTGGTATCCAAGATCTACAAAGAATGTCTCAAACTCAATATATGAGAAACAAATAATCAAATCAAAAAATGGGCAGTAGATATGAACAGACACTTTTCCAATGAAGAGATACAAATGGCTAACAGACACATGAAAAAATGTTCAAAATCATTAGCCATCAGGGAAATTCAAATCAAAACCACATTGAGATACCACCTTACGCCAGTTAGAATGGCAAAAATAGACAAGGCATGAAACAACAATTGTTGGAGAGTATGTGGAGAAAGGGGATCCCTCTTACACTGTTGGTGGGAATGCAAGTTGGTACAGCTGCTTTGTAAAACAGGGTGGAGGTCCCTTAAAAAGTTGAAAATTGAGCTACCCTATGATCCAGCAATTGCACTACTGGGTATTTACCCCAAAGATACAGACATAGTGAAGAGAAGGGCCATATGCACCCCAATGTTCATAGCAGCATTGTCCACAATAGCTAAATTGCAGAAGGAGCCAAGATGCCCTTCAACAGGTGACTGGATTAAGAATATGTGGGTCCATATATACAATGGAATATTATTCAGCCACCAGAAAGAATGATTACCCAACATTTGCAGCAACATGGACGGGACTGGAGGAGTTTATGCTAAGTGAAATAAGTCAAGCAGAGAAAGACAACTACCATGTGGTTTCACTCATTTATGGAACATAAGAAATAGCTGGAAGATCAGTAGGAGAAGGAAGGGAAGAATGAAAGGGGGGTAAACAGAAGGGGGAATAAACAGTGAGAGACTGTGGAGTCTGGGAAACAAACTGAGGGTTTCAGAGGGGAGGGGATGGGGGTTGGGATAGGCTGGTGATGGGTATTAAGGAGGGCACATATTGCATGGAGCACTGGGTGTTATACACAAATAATGAATTATGGAACACTACCTCAAAAACTAAGGATGTACTGTATGGTGGCTAACATAACATAATAAAAAATTATTATAATAAATAAAGAAATAAATAAAACTGGACCAGTTTCTTACAGTATATTCAAAAATAAACTCAAAATGTTTTAAATACATAAATGTAAAACCTAAGACCATACAAGTCTTAGAAAAAACATAGGCAGTAATTTCTTGACATTGGTCATATAAACATTTTTTTACATATGTTCCCTGAAGCAAGGGAAACAATGCAAAATTAAACTATTGGGACCGCACCAAAGTAAAAACCTTTGGCACAGTGAAGGAAACAGTTAACAAAACAAAAAGATAATAATCCAGTCAAGAAATGGACAGAAGATGTAAATAGACACTTCTCCAAGGAAGTCATACAAATGGTCAACAGACACATGAAAAAATATTCCACATCACTTGTCATTAGGGAAATAAAAATCAAAACCACAATTAGATACCACCTTATCCCAGTTAGAATAGCTAAAATTAACAAAGAGTAAACAATAAATATTGGTGAGGATGTGGAGAAAGGGGAACCCTCTTACACTGTTGGTGGGAATGCAAGCTGGTACAGCTACTCTGAAAAACAGTATGGAGGTCCCTCAAGACATTAAAAATAGAGATATCCTATGACCCAGCAATTGCACTACTAGGTATTTACCCCAAAGATACAGACATAATGAAAAGAAGGGGCACATGCACCCCAATGTGCATAGCTGCAATTTCTGAAATAGCCAAACTGTGGAAAGAGCTGAGATGTCCTTCAATGGATGAAATGATAAAGAATATTGGTTCATACATACAATGGAATATTACTCAGCCATCATAAAAGGATGAAAACCTACCATTTACATTGACATGGATGGAATGGAGAGTATTATACTAAGTGAAATAAGTCAAGCAGAGAAAGACAATTATCATATGGTTTCACTCATATGTGGAACATAAGGAATAGTGCAGAGGACAATAGGGGGAGGGAAGGAAAACTGA
>NW_024423786.1:11636-110382 GCF_017311325.1 Ursus maritimus
TGAAGAGATACAAATGGCTAACAGACACATGAAAAAATGTTCAAAATCATTAGCCATCAGGGAAATTCAAATCAAAACCACATTGAGATACCACCTTACGCCAGTTAGAATGGCAAAAATAGACAAGGCATGAAACAACAATTGTTGGAGAGTATGTGGAGAAAGGGGATCCCTCTTACACTGTTGGTGGGAATGCAAGTTGGTACAGCTGCTTTGTAAAACAGGGTGGAGGTCCCTTAAAAAGTTGAAAATTGAGCTACCCTATGATCCAGCAATTGCACTACTGGGTATTTACCCCAAAGATACAGACATAGTGAAGAGAAGGGCCATATGCACCCCAATGTTCATAGCAGCATTGTCCACAATAGCTAAATTGCAGAAGGAGCCAAGATGCCCTTCAACAGGTGACTGGATTAAGAATATGTGGGTCCATATATACAATGGAATATTATTCAGCCACCAGAAAGAATGATTACCCAACATTTGCAGCAACATGGACGGGACTGGAGGAGTTTATGCTAAGTGAAATAAGTCAAGCAGAGAAAGACAACTACCATGTGGTTTCACTCATTTATGGAACATAAGAAATAGCTGGAAGATCAGTAGGAGAAGGAAGGGAAGAATGAAAGGGGGGTAAACAGAAGGGGGAATAAACAGTGAGAGACTGTGGAGTCTGGGAAACAAACTGAGGGTTTCAGAGGGGAGGGGATGGGGGTTGGGATAGGCTGGTGATGGGTATTAAGGAGGGCACATATTGCATGGAGCACTGGGTGTTATACACAAATAATGAATTATGGAACACTACCTCAAAAACTAAGGATGTACTGTATGGTGGCTAACATAACATAATAAAAAATTATTATAATAAATAAAGAAATAAATAAAACTGGACCAGTTTCTTACAGTATATTCAAAAATAAACTCAAAATGTTTTAAATACATAAATGTAAAACCTAAGACCATACAAGTCTTAGAAAAAACATAGGCAGTAATTTCTTGACATTGGTCATATAAACATTTTTTTACATATGTTCCCTGAAGCAAGGGAAACAATGCAAAATTAAACTATTGGGACCGCACCAAAGTAAAAACCTTTGGCACAGTGAAGGAAACAGTTAACAAAACAAAAAGATAATAATCCAGTCAAGAAATGGACAGAAGATGTAAATAGACACTTCTCCAAGGAAGTCATACAAATGGTCAACAGACACATGAAAAAATATTCCACATCACTTGTCATTAGGGAAATAAAAATCAAAACCACAATTAGATACCACCTTATCCCAGTTAGAATAGCTAAAATTAACAAAGAGTAAACAATAAATATTGGTGAGGATGTGGAGAAAGGGGAACCCTCTTACACTGTTGGTGGGAATGCAAGCTGGTACAGCTACTCTGAAAAACAGTATGGAGGTCCCTCAAGACATTAAAAATAGAGATATCCTATGACCCAGCAATTGCACTACTAGGTATTTACCCCAAAGATACAGACATAATGAAAAGAAGGGGCACATGCACCCCAATGTGCATAGCTGCAATTTCTGAAATAGCCAAACTGTGGAAAGAGCTGAGATGTCCTTCAATGGATGAAATGATAAAGAATATTGGTTCATACATACAATGGAATATTACTCAGCCATCATAAAAGGATGAAAACCTACCATTTACATTGACATGGATGGAATGGAGAGTATTATACTAAGTGAAATAAGTCAAGCAGAGAAAGACAATTATCATATGGTTTCACTCATATGTGGAACATAAGGAATAGTGCAGAGGACAATAGGGGGAGGGAAGGAAAACTGAACGGGAAGAAATCAGAGAGGAAGAGAAACCATATGAGACTCTTGATTCCAGGAAGAAAACTGAGGGTTGTGGAAAGGGAAGTAGGTGGGGGGATGAGGTACTGGGTGATGGGAATTAAAGAGGGCAGGTAATATGATGAGCTCTCGGTGTTATAGTCAACTAATGAATCAATGAACATTACCTCAAAAACTAATGATGTACTATACCTTGGCTAATTGAATTTAAATTAAAAAAATAAATTAACAAAAAAAGAAAAGAAAAGAAAGTACTTTACCAGCAAGGCTGTCATTCAGAATGGACAAAGAGATAAAGAGCTTCCAGGACTGGGAGAAACAGAAAGATTATGTGACCACCAAGCCAGCCCCTCAAGAAATGTTAAGGAGGTCTTATAAAAGAAGAAACACCCTAAGAGTAATGTAGACCAGAAATTATCAGAGACACTCTACAGACAATGTAACAGGGACATTACAGGCAATCCGATGGCACTAAATTCATATCTTTCAATAGTTACTTTCAGTGTGAACAGGCTGAAT
The DNA here is from genome assembly GCF_017311325.1 of Ursus maritimus. Lineage (NCBI taxonomy): Eukaryota > Metazoa > Chordata > Mammalia > Carnivora > Ursidae > Ursus > Ursus maritimus. Next base: position 13,976 of record NW_024423786.1, read on the forward strand.
GCTCACATCTAGAGACACAGGGTTTCAGATTGGATAAAAAAAATCAGGACCCATCCATATGCTGTCTACAAGAGACTCATTTTGAACCTAAAGAAACCTCTAGTTGCTTTCTCCCCACACTTGTTTCTCAGAGTTAAGTATATGGCACTATCCTTATGTTTTGACACACACTTCTGAAAATGCCTCTATCTTCATGAAATAAGATGTTAGTGGAAAGTCAGTTCCTCTACAGGGTTGTTTCTTTGAGTTCTGTATGTGGTACTTTTCTTATGCTTTCACATGCATTTTTGAAATGTTTCTATCTTCCATAAAGATGATGTTGTTTGAAAGACAGTTCACCTACTGTGTTATTTCTTCGAGTTACATATAGGGCACTTTCCTTACACTTTCCACTCATACATTTGAAAATGCTTCTCTCTTCATGAAACAAGATGTTAGTTGAAAGATACATTCTAAGCAGACTTGTATCTCAGAGTTAAGTATATATGGTACTTTCCTTATGTTTTCAGACATGCTTTTGAAAAAGCTTCTACCTCAGGAAAGACGATGTTAGTTGAAACACGGTTTCTCTACAGTATTCTTTCTTAGAGTTAAGTTTGTGGCACTTTTCCTTATGCTTCCACACATACATGTGTAAACTCTTCCATCTTCATGATACAAGAGGTTAGTGAAAGTTGCATTCTACACAGACTTGTTTCTCAGAGTTAAGTATATGGTACTTTCCTTATTCTTTCCAACACACTTTTGAAAATGCTTCTATCTTCAGGTAAGGAGAAATTAGTGGAAAGCCAGTTTCTCTAGTGTTGTTTATTAGATTTTAAGTATATGCCACTTGCCTTATGCTTCCACACATACATTTGTCAACGCTTCTATCTTCATGAAACAAGATATTAGTTAAAACTTGAATTCTATGTCTTTGATGTAGTGTAAATAAGGTGCACCTGCACCCCAATGTTCATAGCAGCAATGTCCACAATAACCAAACTGTGGAAGGAGCCGAGATGTCCTTCAACAGATGAATGGATAAAGAACATGTTGTTCATATATACAATGGAATATTACCCAGCCAACAGAAAGGATGAATACCTACCATTTGCATTGACAGGGATGAACTGGAAGGGATTATGCCAAGTGAAATAAGTCAAGCTGAGAAAGACAATTATCATATGGTTTCACTCATATGTGGAACATAAGGAATATTGTGAAGGACCACAGAGGAAGGGAGGGAAAGCTGAATGGGAAGAAATCAGAGAGGGAGAGTAACCATGAAAGACTCTGGACTTTGGGAAATAAAATGAGGGTTACAAAAGGGAGGATGTGGGAGGGATGGGGTAACCAGGTGATGGGTATTAAGGAGGGCATGTGTCGTGATGATCACTGGGTGTTATACACACTAATGAATTGTTGAAGACTATATCAGAAACTAAAGATGGACTCTATGTTGGCTAACTGAACACAATTATATATATATTCATTCTTGATGGAGTGTAAAAAAAAAGTGTATCAGGCTTCCCGTTTGGCCTCAGGGAGAGACTCCTTGTGTGCCTGAGGTTTCAGCTTTTCAATACGGTCATGGTTGCCAGCCACATCCCAGGGGTCGCGAGTCACCCGGTTTCCTTCTTTGTTCTTGCCTGATTAGCCTGACACTGCCCAGGTGTCCAAAATCCATCTGATGCACACAACTAAGGTTTGGGTCTGGTCAGGGCCACACCCAGGGCCAGGGTTAGGGTTACAGTCCTGAAGACCAGAGGCCAATTTGATGGCAATGCAGAGTCCTACCGTGAGGGCTGAGGGTAGGGCTAGCATTAGGGTGAGGCTCAGTCTTTGCATTTGGCCTCAGGGGGATGCTCCTGGTGAGGCTGAGTTCCAGGCATTTGGCTAGAATCATGTTCTCCAGCAATATCTCTGGGTTCCAAGTGGCATGGGTTCTTTCTCTGTCCCTGACAGATGAGTCTGGCATAGATCAGGTGACTCAAATCCATTACACTCTCAGAACTAGGGTTCGGGCACAGTAGGCTCTTTTTATAGGCAGGACTAGTGTTAGGGCTATGGTCTGGTAGAGGGTAGGAGTCAATCTGATGGCAGTGTGGAGACTAGCCTTGAGGACTGAATTGAGGGTGATATTTAGGGTGAAACTGAGGATTCGTGTTTGGTCATAGGGACGATGCACATTGTGGGGTGGAGGGTTAGGTTTTTGCTAGAAGTATGCTATTAGCTTCACTGCGGTGTTTCCCATGGTATGGCTTGCTTCTGTATTCTGTGGTATTTGTCGTGCACTAGTCTTGTGTCCCAAATCCAGTCATTCCTTGTGTTGCTGAGTTTCAGGTTTTTCGCTAGAATCATGTTCTCCAGTAGCAGGAGGCACGGTTTCCGTCTGTGTTCCTGATTGATGAGTCTTGCATCAGTCATGTGTACCAAATTGATTGTGCCCTAAGAACTTGTGCACGGACACATGACATTGCACAGCAAGGGCCAGGGTTAGGGTTCTGGTAGGGAGATAGTAGGAATCTATCTGATGGGAGTGTGGAGACCTACCCTGAGACCTGAGTTCAGGTTAAGCTCTAGAGTGAAGCTCAGGGTTAGGGTTTGGTTTCAAGGTTTTGGTACATTGTGGGGTGGAGTGTCAGGTCTTCGCTGGAACCATGCTATTAGTTTCACTGCTGTTGTTACCCATGGCATGGCTTGCTTCTGTCTTCTTGGGGGATTTGTCTTGCAGCAGTCATGTGTCCCAAATTCCATCATTCCTCAGAATTACAACTGGGGCCTGGGCAGGGCCAGAGCCAAACCTATGGTAAGGGTGAAAAACCAGGAGAGTGTAGGCATCTAACCAGTGGAGGTGCATAGAAGTGCCCTGAGGGCTGAGTTGAGGGTTAGCAGTAGGTTGAGAATCTAGCTTCCCATTTGACTTCAGGGAGATGTTCCTAGTGTTCCTGAGGTTTTGGCTTTTCAGTACAATCATGGTCACCGGCCACAACCCAGGTGTTGCAAGTCTCCTGGTTTACTTCTTTGTTCTTGACTGATTAGCCTGGCACTGCCCACGTGTCCAGTCCATTGGACCCTCCCATCTCGGAATTGGGTTTGATTTGGGCCAGCTCTAGGGCTAGGATTAGGGTTATAGTCCTGAAGACGTTAAGCGTCAATCTGATGGCAGTGCCGAGTCCTATCCTGAGGGCTGAGTGGAGGGCTAGCATTAGGGTGAGTCTCGGTCTTCAGGTTTGGCCTCAGGGGGATGATCCTAGGGTTGTTGAGTTTCTGTTTTTTCCCTATGATCTTGTTCTCCAGCATCATCCCAGGATTGCAAGGGGCATGGTTTCCCATTGTGTTCCTGACTCAAGAGTCCGGTATCAGTCAGGTGACCCAATGTTTTGTGCTCCCCCCCCCCCACCCATAACTTGGGTTCAAGTACAAAAAGTTGCACAGCCAGGGTTTGGGTTAGGGGTCTTTTCTGGGACATAGTAGGAGTCAATCTGATGGCAGTGTGGAGAACTGCTCTGAGGTCTGAGCTGAGCATGAGCTCTAGGGTGAAGCTCAGGGTTAAGTTTTGGTTTCAGGGACTAGGCACATTATGGGGTGGAGGCTTAGGTTTTTGCTAGAACCATGCTATTCGCTTCACTGTAGTGTTTCCCATGGCATGGCTTGCTTCTGTATTCTTGGGGTATTTGTCATGCACCAGTCTTGCGTCCCTAATCCAGTCATTCCTTAGAATTACTCTTTGGGGCCGGGTAGTGCCAGAACTAAGTTGAAGGTCTTGCCACAGTTCTCTTTCTTGTTGGGCCTCTGCTTTGATAATATTTGCCCAACTGTACAATGACTTTTGGTCTATGGCAATAGTAATCTGTAAGCTGATCCTGGAACTTGCTGTTTTCAGTTAGCTTTTCCTCTCCAATGGTTGGGGACTGTACCACACTCTGGAACCCTCCTTCTTTTTTCACCCTGGGGATTCTAGGACCATGCTCTCCCACCTGGGATTCCCTCCCACTTCACTACCTGAACATCTTCCACACAGACTTCTAAAGGTTCCAATTTTGTGCTCCACTGCTTATAATACTTTCCATTACCCAACTTATAGAGGCTCCCTCTACCCATGGTTTATCTTCCAATATATCGCCTGGGATTCACTTCTCTGCACCTCCTACTTTGCAAAAAGTGGTAGCTTTTCTTCTTTTTTAAGATTTTATTTATTTGAGAGAGAATGAGAGAGAGCATGGGAGAGGGGAGGCTCAGAGGGAGAAGCAGACTCCCTACTGAGCAGGGAGCCCAATGTGAGACTCAATCCCAGGACTTCAGGATCATTACCTGAGCCATAGGCAGTTGCTTAACCAACTGAGCCACCAAGGCACCCCAAGTGGTCACTTTTCTATTTGTAGAATTGCAACAATTCTTTTATGAGATCTCTAGTTGATTGCATACCAATGTTCAGAATGATTTGATATCTAACTGAATTTCAGAGACCAGGTGAAATTAGGGCCCCTTACTCCTCCACCATCTTAACTCCTTCTGCCTGGTTTCCTTTTATACATTCCCATGCTGTCCTCCAACAGGAGCATGGCAGGTCTATGCAACCAGGAGCCTTTTAATGGCCACAATGTCTTTTCAAATCATTCATTTATCCCAGCCTCACACTCAGCTTGGAGGGAGTGAAGGGATGACTGATCTTCGGAGTGGTTAGGGTGACAGGTGAGAGGCACTGCCAGTCTAGAATGCCCTCCTACCTACTAGAAGGTTCGAGAGAATCATCTTGTCCCCAGTAATACAACCTGGTTCCTACCCCACCCACCCAAGGCCAGAGAAATCAGCTTGGGCAGGCTCAGGTCTTAAAGGAAACTGCCCTTGCTCTGGGCTGAGCCTCTCCTTTCCCAACCCCCAATCCCCAACCCCCCACACCACCCCATCTGTCCCCTTTCCTTACCCACCACTTCCTCCACATCTCTGCTCTTCCCATCCATTGATGATTCTCCCCCAGCTGGCCCTGGCCCCATTCCCAACACTCCCTCCATCCCCCACCTCAGTTGAAGACTACTCTGTTCCCTCACTGACCTCAGGCTGCAGTCCCCACTTCACTTCCTCTTCCAACACGCCCCTGCCTGCACAGAACTGGGTCCTCCCTCTCCCTTGCCCATGAATGTGGCCTCTTCTCCCCCACCCCCAGCTCTTCTTTCCCATGTCGCCCCCTCCCATTATTCCTGCCCTTTATTAACCAGAGTGCAAGCGGTGTGGCATCGATGGGCCCAGCGCAGACCTTGGCTGATCTCAAGCTGGGTTGCTGGAGTTTACCCACCGCCCCCCCACCCACACACTGGGAAGGAGGTACATGGACGCAGGCTTTCACCCAGCAGTTCAGGGAAGACAGGAGCTGTCTTCATCTTTGTGGTTCTGCAGATTGATTCCTCCTGCTGGGACCAGAGGAAAAGGGGTGGGCAGTGGGACTAGGATCCAATTCAGTTGTTACTCCAAAATGAATTTCAAATGGGGGTGCCTGGGTGGTGCACCTGTTAAGCGTCTGCCTTCAGCTCAGGGCGTGATCCCTGCGTTCTGGGATCGAGTCCCACATCAGGCTCCTCCGCTATGAGCCTGCTTCTTCCTCTCCCACTCCCCCTGCTTGTGTTCCCTCTCTCGCTGGCTGTCTCTATCTCTGTCAAATAAATAAATAAAATATTTTTTAAAAAATGAATTTCAAATGGACCTAAATCAAAGGACTAGGCGAAATTATGGGAGAATGTGTAATTTGAAGAGGGAGAAGTCTTGGACTTGACTTTAAAACTGAAATACCCAAACATTAAAAATTAAAGAAGTGTAAACTAGGGAATATTTGCAACACATATGGCAGATAAATAATTTCTTTACTACAGAGTCCATACAAACCAATTCTTTTTTAAAATTATTAACATATAATGTATTGTTTCAGGGGTACACGCCTGTGATTTATCAGTCTTACACAACACACAGCACTCACAACACATACCCTGCCGAATGTCCATCACCCAGCTACCCCATCCCCCCACCTCCTCCCCTCCAGCAACCTCAGTTTGCTTTCTAAGATTAAGAGTCTCTTACGGTTTGTCTCCCTCTCTGGTTTCATCTTGTTTCATTTTTTTCCCTCTCTTCCCCTATGATCCTCTGCCTTGTTTCTTAAATTCCACATATCAGTGAGATCATGTGATAACTGTCTTTCTCTGATTGACTTATTTCACCCAGCATCATACCATCTAGTTCCATCCACGTCATTGGAAATGGCAAGATTCTATTTCTTGATGGCTGCATAATATTCCAGTGTGTGTGTGTGTGTGTGTGTGTGTGTGTGTGTGTATCACATCTTCTTTATCCATTCATCTTTTCAATGGACATCTGGGCTCTTTCCATAGTTTGGCCATTATGGACATCGCTGCTATAAACATTGGGATGCAGGTGCCCCGTTGGATCACTACATTTGTATCTTTGGGGTAAATACCCAGTAATGCAATTGCTGGGTCATAGGGTAGCTCTATTTTCAATGTTTTGAGGAAACTCCATATTGTTTTCCAAAGTGGCTGTACCAGCTTGCAGTCCCACCAACAGTTTAAGAGGGTTCCCCTTTCTCCACATCCTTGCCAGCATTTGCTGTTTCCTGTTTTGTTAATTTTAGCCATTCTGACTGGTATAAGGTGGTGTCTCATTGTGGTTTTGATTCGTATTTCACTGATACCAAGTGATGTTGGGCACTTTTTCATGTGCCTGTTGGCCATTTGGATGTCTTCTTTAGAGAAATGTCTGTTCGTGTCTTCTGACCATTTCTTGATTGGATTGTTTGTTCTGTGGGTATTGAGTTTGAAAAGTTCTTTACAGATTTTGGATACTAGCCCTTTATCTGATATGTCATTTGCAAATATCTTCTCCCATTCTGTTGGCTGTCTTTTGGTTTTGTTGACTGTTTCCTTTGCTGTACAAAAGGTTTTTATCTTAATGAAGTCTCAAAAGTTCATTTTTGCCTTTGTTTCCCTTGCCTTTGGAGACGTGTCTAGCAAGAAGTTGCTGTGGCCAAGGTTGAAGAGGTTGCTGTCTGTGTTCTCCTCAAGGATTTTGATGGATTCCTGTCTCACATTTAGCTCTCTCATCCATTTTGAGTCTATTTTTGTGTATAGTGTAAGGAAATAGTCCAGTTTCATTCTTCTGCATTTGGCTGTCCAATTTTCCCAACACCATTTGTTGAAGAGACTGTCTTTTTTTTCCTCCATTGGATATTCTTTCCTGATTTGTCAAAGATTAGTTGACCATAGAGTTGAGGGTCCATTTCTGAGTTCTCTATTCTGTTCCATTGATCTATGTGTCTGTTTGTGTGCCATTACCATACTGTCTTGATGATTACAGCTTTTAATAGAGCTTGAAGTCCAGAATTGTGATGCCACCAGCTTTGGTTTTCTTTTTCAACATCACTTTAGTTATTCAGGGTCTTTTCTGGTCCATATAAATTTTAGGATTATTTGTTCCAGTTCTGTGAAAAAAGCTGATGGTAGTTTGAGAGGGATTGTGCTGAATGTGTAGATTGCTTTAGGTAGCATAGACATTTTAATAAGATTGGTTCTTCCAATCTATGAGCATGGAACATTTTCCCATTTCATTTGTGTCTTCCTCAATTTCATGAGTTGTCTATCAGTTTCTGAGTGAGACCTTTTGCCTCTTTGGTTAGATTTGTTCCTAGGTATCTTATGATTTGGGGTGCAATTATAAATGGGATTGACTCCTTAATTTCTCTTTCTTCTGTCTCATTGCTAGTGTATAGAAATGCAACTGATTTCTGTGCATTGATTTTATATCCTTCCACTTTGCTGAATTCCTATATGAGTTCCAGGAATTTTGGGGTGGAGTCTTTTGGGTTTTCCACATAAAGTATCATATCATCTGCAAAGAGTGAGAGTTTGACTTCTTTGCCAATTTGGATGCCTTTTATTTCTTTTTGTTGTCTGATTGCTAAGGCTAGGACTTCTAGTACTATGTTGAACAGCAGTGGTGAGAGTGGACATCCCTGCTGTGTTCCTGACCTTAGGGGAAAAGCTCTGTTTTTCCCCATTGAGAATGATATTCATAGATGGCTTTTATGATACTGAGGTATGTACCCTCTATCCTTACACTGTGAAGTTTTAATCAAGAAAGGATGCTGTACTCATACAAACCAATTCTTAAAAGGACCAACAACCAACAGAAAACTGCTAAAGAACATGAACAAGCAAATGATGAAAAAAGAAACACACAACTTTGTAAACACCTGACACAATATCCAGTTTCCCTCGTAACTGAACACAAAATAAAACATGAGAGAATTTTTCACTTATCAGACCAGAAAACAATAGTTTTATAGAAGACTCATGGAAATGGGCATTTTCATACACATAGTGGGAACTGCATTTGCAATTTCTATCAAAATACCAAATGTACCTACCCTTTATCAACTTATCCTGCAAAGTCGCACACACAAGATAGCATGCTGGGCTATTCAGCATGGCATTGTTTATAAAACAAAAGATAGAAAAGATCCTATATGCCCAACAACAGGACACTGCTACATGAATCATGGTACATCTATACAATTCACTATCACATGGCAAAGAAAAGAATGAGGTAGATCTTATAGGCTAAAATAGAACCATCTCCAAGACACACTACATGAGGAAAAAAAAAAGGTATAGATAGTGCATATCCTAAACTCCTGTGAGTGTGTTTTAAAGGGGGATACATAAGACTGTAAATGCACAGACTCTCTCTGGAAGGATCAAGAAATTTGCAACAGTTATTTCCAGGGTACTCCTAACCTGGGGTACTCTGGGCTAGGAGGAAGACTTACTCTTCATTGTTTCCTTTTATAACTTTTGATGAGAAGGGTCTCTGGAGGGACATTGAGAAAGTAGCTTGGGAGAAAGGGGCACAGGTTTCGGCCTCAGAGTTATTCTAATACTGTGAATACTGCCCTTGAAAACGGGGATTATAAAAGAACTTCCCTCCTCAGGTGAGGCCTAAATGAAATAAAGAACATTTGGCATTTAGTCTCCCACACAGGAACCCCTCAACGAATGGGGTGGTCACAATCTTGCTACTAGCCTGCTAGGACTTAGGTTTGCTTCTCCCAAACCCCACCCAACCACCACATAAGTATTGACCACTGTTAACACAGGGTGGCTCCAGAGAGGCACAAAGAAACCAGGGCTTCTCTCTCATGGGCCAGGACCCATTTGTCACAAGTCATGTTTCACCAGGGTGTGGAGGCTGATTTCTGGCTTGGGGATTTGCTGCTTGATCTTTCACGCCCCTAAGACCTGCTCATTCTATCTGTCCCTTCTCTTCTGGCCCCCTGACACTGCCTGGGTCAGAATCTCCCTTGTAGTCTGACAAAAGCTATCTCTACGTCTCCAGGATTCATTTCTCCCCTCACCAGCCTAGCCTCCACACTCCAGCCACAACTATATGTCACAATCAGTATGGTTACATATATTCCCTGACTGAACTCTGTTCACCATTAGGTCATTGGTAACCAGTCCCTTCTTCTGCTGCTCCCAACTACCACACTCCCCTAAATTATCTCATCACTCTGTATGTCCATGATCTTGTTTTTTATTAGCTTTTCCCCTCCTGATCATGAAAGTAATTGAGGCATATTGTAGAAAATATAGACAAAGCAGTAAAATTTAACCACTAATCACCCCATGTACTTATTGTCTTTCAGTCTTTTCTATGCATGTATATTTAAGAAAACTGGGCTATCTGTACCCACCATTTAATTTTGTACTTAGCATTGTTCATTTAATATTGGGAATATTTTATATCACTGAATATCCTTTAAATTATTATTTTAGTGGTTGCATAATATTCAATCATAATTTAATCATTCCCCTATCATTAGTCACTTGGATTGTTTTCCTTTCTTTTTTAAAAACAGTACCACTGGCAAGTACATAAATCACTGTCAAAATATTCATTTTTAGGGTAGCTAAGGTAGTACTATATCAAACCATACCAACATTGTTTTTTTAAATGTTTTAACTTCCCCTAAAATGATAATGAATTATTATAATGACTTAAAATGTATAAATAATAATGTGATAAGGGGAACAAATCTCTGTAAGATGGAAAATGGATGAAGTGGTAACTGAGAAAGTTGCATGGAGGGAATAACAGCTTGAAACACTTGCTGAGGGCAATACAATGGAAGGAAGTAGCTGACATACCCTGCCAAATCCCAAAGCAACTCGGGACTTGGAAACACCAGGTATATTAAGGGTGGGAGGGAAAAGTAAGGCTAAAAATATGGGCATTAACCAAAAGTTTATAACAACACGTGATTTTCTTCTCTCCCACTCCTACAGAACCACTCATGGCATCCAAACCCCAGACAAAAACATCAGAGGATTTCCTGCTAAAGAAGCATATGAGCCACAGACAAAAGATCTCAGCATTCTGGCACTTAGAGGTTTCCAGGGAAAGAGCTTGCTCCCTACCAAGTACTCTAGAAGGAAGCCTCTTAACTGAGCAAATCCCACTCCCACATACAGAGGTCTCAATTGGACTTTTGATAAACACACACAGACTTATTTGTATATGTCAGTAAGAATCACAACATATTTGAGGAAAGTCTCCAGTGAGAATAAACAAAGACAAAAAAGGACCCAGGGGCAAGGGCATGAAGGGGTGAGATATCAGGTTACAGAGAAACCTTTAAGAAAATGTATCTCTAAAATGAGAAAAGAATACTACAAAAAAGAACAAACGGGGGAAAGGGGCTTTTTAGAAATTATTGCCAAAATAAGAAATTCACTAGACAGGCTGAAAAATAACGAATGTATTTTCCCTGAAAATAGCACAAAACAAGGACATGGTAGTAACACAGAAAGTAGTTGAGGATCAAACCACAAGGTTCAACATTTGATTGACAGGAATTCCAGAAAGAGTAAAACCAGAAAAAAAAAATATATGGAATTACTCAGCCATCAGAAAAGATGATTACCTAACAATTGCATCAACATGGATGGAACTAGAGGAGATTATACTAAGTGAAATAAGTCAAGCAGAGAAAGGCAATTATCATATGGTTTCACTTATTTGTGGAACATAAGGAACAGCATGAAGGACATTAGAAGGAAGGGAAGAGTGAATGGGGGGGAATCAGAGAAGAACCATGACAGACTATGGACTCCCGGAAATAAACCGAGGTTTTAGAGGAGAGGGGGGTGGGGGGATGCATTAACCCAGTGATGGGTATTAAGGAGGGCATGTATTGCATGGAGCACTGGGTGTTATATGCAAACAATGACTCATGGAACACTACAACAAAAACTAATGATGTACTGTATGGTGACTAACATAGCAATTAATTTATATATATATGGAAAGGGAGGAATTATCACATAACACAAGAAAATTTCCAAAAATAAAAGTAACTTGAGTCACTAGATTGAAAAATTCCACTGAGTACACTGGGGAATCGAGTGCACCAAGAATAAAGAGGAGACTTTAAAAGCTTCCAGGCATGGGAGTATGGGGACAGATCACAGTAATGCAAGCAGTATTTATTGATTATCAAAGAAATAAGAATCAGACTGGAGGGACGCCTGGGTGGTTCAGTTGGTGAAGCAGCTGCCTTCTGCTCAGGTCATGATCCCAGGATCCAGGAATCAAGTCCCATATCGGGCTCCTTGTTCAGCCAGGAGCCTGCTTCTCCCTCTGCCTGCTGCTGCCCATTTGTGCTCTCTCTCTCTATGATAAATAAATATATAAAATCTTAAAAAAATCAGATTGGAACCAGGCATCTACGAATTCTGGGGAAATTTTTTCAATGCAGAATTTCAGAGCCAGTCAAAGTACCAATCAAGCTTGAGGACAGAAAAAGTTGTTTTTTGATATATAAGCTCTCAATAATTTTGTCTTCCATATACTCTTTCTTGACAAGTGACTTGAAGATGTGCTACAGTGAAATGAGGGAGTTAATGAAAAAAGAGCAACATGTACAATTCGGGACACAACGAAGTCCTGTATAACAACAAAACAGTGGGCAGGAAAACATCAAGGACAGACCAGAACAGGAAGCTAGAGATCCCTTGAAGAGAAAAAAAGGGACTCAACAGAGTATCTAACTGGATGGAGAATCTGAAAATCACTCAGGGTGTGCTAAAAGCAACCAGTACAAGGGGAAAAGAAAGGCAACTAAAAACTCCAGTAAAAACAAAATGCAGTGTGTGTGTGTGTGTGTGTGTGTGTGTGTATTATCATAGTAAGCTACTTAGATCTGCAATATTTGCATGGTCATATTAACATTCATGCTGTTTATTTTCAACTTTTAGAACAAATCAATAAACAAAGCATAAAAGACTGTGGTTACAGAATAGAGTTCAAGAATCAGACTTGACATTGTCAGAGGCAGAAAGGTGGAAAGGGAGAAAGAAATGGCAGGGTATATCCCGTATATTAAAATACAGAATAAAATACTGTTTATAGTTAATACAAAAAAACTAAATATGGAAATATAATAATGTATTTTTTCCTGATTATAAAATTCTTGTTCCTTATAGAAAATGTGGAACTGATTTAAAGAGAAAAAAATGACTTTTTGTCACCCATTATTCTATAATCTATAGGACCAGATTTGAGCCTAAGTTCTGCAATTTACCATCTGCATGGCTGTGAATATGTTACTTAACCACTTACGACATTTTCTTATATTTCCTTCAGGTAATTTATCTATTACTTTTTAACAGTATATAGCATATGAAACATTATATGTGAACTGTACTAAACACACAATTATGAATTCTTTTTTTTTTCACTTTAAAGCATAAAGTAGAACACAAGCAGGGGGAGTGGGAGAGGAAGAAGCAGGCTCCCAGCAGAGGAGCCTGAGGTGGGACTCGATCCCAGGACGCTGGGATCACACCCTGAGCCGAAGGCAGACACTTAACGACTGGGCCACCCATGAGATAGGCTGGTGATGGGTAGTAAGGAGGGCATGTATTGCATGGTGCACTGGGTGTTATACGCAACTAATGAATCATGGAACTTTACATCAAAAACCAGGGATGTACTGTATGGTGACTAACATAATATAATAAAAATATTATAAAAAAGAAAAAAATAAACATGATGTTTTCTGAAAAAACATATTATAAAAAAAATAAACACATCGACTCTCAAAAAAAAAAAATAAAGCATAAAGTGGATAGATACCATAGGTTCTTCCATACTTCTAAATATATACTTGCTAAAGGGCAGTCAGAGGGTTCCCAAAGATGAGACTGGAATCAAACCTTAAAAGAAATCTAAAGCTAGGCAAAGTGGACAGGGGCAGATAAGAAGTGGTGGTAATAAGTTCCCGGGACAGTGTGAGCAAAGGCACAGAGAAAAGCAAGCACATGCCTCCAGGCTACAGTAAAAAGTACATGGAAAGTGGAGAGATTAGGTTGGAAAGAGACTATGAAGACCTTAATAAATCAAGTCAACGGGTCCAGACAGGTTTCCTATGAAACATCAGAAGGATTTGGTAGGCCTTGTTTGCCTTTGCACTCCTGGAACCAGCACCATGTTTGTCACAAAGAGACTGAAAAGTACATTGTAGCAAAAGAATGATACACAGAAAGCCAGAAATACCTCCTGGGTTTCCAGTTTGGGTGCTGGATAATGCTGTCATTTGCTTAAGGAAGGAATCCAAGAAAAGCAAGATTTAGAAGGTTGTGTTTGGGCAACATCCAGAACTTCTTTAAAAATGCCGCTGGCAATTATGTAGTGAATCACCAGGTGTGACTTTAAGCCTTAGAGGATTCAAGAACTGGCCTCAGGGAGCCTATATGCCCCCACAAATGAGCAAAAAACTGAATGTGCTACCTGCATTTCTTTGGAAAAGGATCTACAACTTCCATTAGATCCTCAAAGGGGCTGTGAGCTCAGAAAGATTGAACACACTGGATGGAGGAGTGAGCAAAGTGACATGTGAAAGGACAACTGCCTTGGCAAGGGAGGGAGGGGACCCAGAACACTGAATAAGATTAGATTAGCTTTGCCCAAAGACCTCTTCCTGAGCTTGGAGGAATCCAGTGGGGGGTGTGTGGGTGTATGTGTGTGTGCGTGTGTGTGAATGATGAGTCTCTCCTGTGCCTCCCAAAGTACAAGATTTTATTATCACTTTCACATCACTGTGCTCCCCTTAATACACAACTGTTGCACTCTCTTGAGACTTCTTGGCTCTAGTTTAAATACCCATCAATTGGCCTGGCTCTTTGACAGCTAAAACTCTGATAGTTCTTGGCAACTTAACAGGGTTTGACATCAGGGAAATTCAAATCAAAACCACACTGAGATACCACCTTATACCAGTTAGAATGGCAAAAATTGACAAGGCAAGAAACAACAAATGTTGGAGAGGATGTGGAGAAAGGGGAACCCTCTTACAGTTGGTGGGGATGCAAGCTGGTACAGCCACTTTGGAAAACAGTGTGGAGCTTCCTCAACAAGTTAAAAATAGAGCTATTCTATGACCCAGCAATTGCACTACTGGATATTTACCCCAAAGATACAGATGTAGTCAAAAGAAGGACCATATTCACCCCAATGTTCATAGCAGCAATGTCCACAATAGCCAAGCTGTGGAAGTAGCAGAGATGCCCTTCAACAGATGAATGGATAAAGATGATGTGGTCCATATATACATAAAAGACTATGGACTCCGGGAAACAAACTGAGGGTTTTAAAGGGGAGGGGGGTGGGGGAATGGGCTAGCCCAGTGACGGGTATTACAGAGCATATTGCATGGAACACGGTGTTACATGCAATTAACGAATCATGGAACACTACATCAAAAGCTAATTATGTACTGTACGGTGACCAACATAACATAATTAAACAAACAAACAAACAGGGCTTGAGCTCCCACCTGCTTCTAGAAATAACAGCCAACAGAGAAAGAAGTTGACCTCTAGGAAAAGGAAAACCTAAGCCAACGGTGACAACTAGTAGTAGTCACTTCTCATCTACCTGAAACCATACAGAAAAAGGAGAGCAGTAATTTATTTTGAGAGCTGGAAATGCATTGGAAGTAAGAGTTGTTAGTTGGGTAAGGATCTGGTCTGTCTGGTAATCCACTAGGCTCACATGATTTGTGCAGGATTGGAGGTCCTGAACCTGGGTGCAGGTTTATGGAAACCAAGACCTGGAGACGAAATACAGTAGAAATGTAAAAAGTCATTTTGTTGAATGAGGAATATAAAAGTATGATGTATAAAACTTGGTTCGCTCATATATATACAGTATTTGGTATATTCACTTAAACAGAAATAAAGTTAGGGCACAGAACCCTTATAGCCAAGGTACAGGACATCCAATACAGCCAATGTGGTTAGCATCCTGTTTTGCTGAAACCACAGAGCACTCTGCATATCCACATCTTTATATAGGGCTTCCCCACTCCACCTTTGATCACTTGCATTTGTGGCCTGTAGACTTGACTGCAGTGGCCATTACCTTGGTTACATATTGGGTTCCCCTTCAGAACTGGGGGAAAAAAAGTTGGCCCTGGGAATGAAAAAAAATTTTAAGTGCACTAGGTGATTCTAAGATGCAGCCAAGTGAACACCACTGTTTCACTGCAAGGTTGGGTCAGTGATTCCCAAGTCTAGCTTTACATCACAATTACCTGGGTAGCCTTTTCTGAACTATCAACAGCAATCTTGAGCCAGGAAACCACAATCACCCATGACAAGCATTCAAATAGGAGGATGAACATACAATGTGAAGCTAAAAGAATTAACCTGTCCTAAGGATCCTAACCCAGCAGGTAACATTCAGGAAAATATACTTTTGGTCTCTTGACAGGTCCAGGTCACAGATTTATCCCGTCTTCACCTGCTTTCCCTCTCTTCTGGGATTCCTGATCCTGCAGGGGGGAAAACCTAAGCTTGTTCCTCAGCAGACACGGGGTTTTATATTTGGGTTTCTCCACTCCCAGCTGGGGGACAGGAACAGTCACTTTCAAGGTTCAAATGAGTACATGAGCATTTTTGTTCTCACTTTTGAATCCTATTAGTTTCTTAGAATTGTGTCTGTATGATTTAGAGTGCAAACTGGGAAAAGGTGGTGCACATGCTTGGATGAAAGACCATGGTTGAAGGGGAGGAGAAAGAGGAAATAAGCTTTCTTGTTTATGCCTTCTGTACATAAAAGTGCTCTGTAAAATACAAAACAAATGAGCCAGCAAGAGTCCCAATGGCAGGACTTCTACATGAGAGTTGAACCCGATAGCTTATCACCAGGTAGGGCATTTATGATATGCTCTTGCTTGCTGAGTGGGGTGAAGAGACAGACCCAGAACTTGGGAGACTCAAATTCCAGTCTCAGATTTGCTGCTTACTGGTCACACTGCCTAAGGCACATCATAAAATCTGTCACCTCAGCTTCCTCACCTGAAAATGAGGCCATATACCCCTTTCTCAGGCTTTCCACAGATCTGGGTGGGGATTATTGGTGGTTAGACACAGCATGGCAGAACAGAAAACCTGGATTTAAGTCCTGGATTTGAATGTAGGCTGTTCTTTGTTGTCTGACCACTCTCAGCTAACTGGGACAAACACTTCTTTCAGTGTTCAAAGGAATAAAGGATCTATGTGAAAGCATAAGACAAGTGCTAGGGATTATGATTCTACACATGAAGGTGTATAAACAAAAAATTAAGTTCTATATTAAATACAAGGCAATATTACATAGCTCTACCTATTGCATAGTTTTATAAATTATTTTTTTCCAGGAATAAAGGCTCAATGGTAACAAAGGTTATCTTACCTTAGCCAGTTTCTTCATCTTTCTAAGTTTTCACATTCCAATACCTTTGAACTTCTCCAAAAAATAAATAAATAAATAAATAAAGACCTTAGAAGTCCCACTCTGCCTCTCCTTCCCTCTTTGGTCCTCTCAAAATTAGGACTTCATTATTTCTTCTAAAGACCAGCCAAAAAGTGAGAATGACACCCAAACTGAGTCCCCTGGCTGGGCCTGAGCAGAATGAGCATAGATAATGTGGGCAAGCTTTATTCTTTGACTCCTCTATCTGGGAAGGGGACTGTTAGAGGCATCTCACTCCAATGGACTGCAATGGAAGCTAGGGCGACTTGGAGAGTTGTTGATGTTAGCAAATGAATACTGTCTGGTAGCATTTTGGCCCCAGTGTTTTGTCTCCGTCAATCCTCAAGTGCTTGGCCACAGACTGCAGAATGGAAGACTCATGAGACGTCCCCAGAGCTTTACCATACCAAGGTTCATGAGGTATAGACAATTAAGAGAAACAGCTGTTTCCTCCTTCTATCCATTTTAGGAACAGCAGATAATGTTTTGTTTTTTTCTTTTAATGTTTAAATTGCCTAAGAAATGGAAAGCTTATAAATGTTCACAGGTGAGTTGGTGAATTGCTACCCCAAGTAGTTTCCCTAACTAGTCATTAGTTCTTAACCCAAAATTAGAATACAAGATTCAAAGCCCCAGAATTCCACCAAGCAGACCTATACCAATAACCTGCCTGTTGCTCAAGAAATGGTGAGTTTTAAAAAACAAGATTAAGTTAAAATATCTTTCCTCAAATAGGATGGTTATCACTTAGATTTGCATGACCCATTTCTAAGAAAGCCACATTCCATTTCAAACATGATGACCACTGAGGGTACAGTTAAGAACACAGTCCTTGTCTTTAGGCGCTTAGCTTTCACTCAAGTCAGCCTCTGAGATGCTTATGTTCTGGGATGCACTCCTGAAAACTGTTACTTTTAAGAACATGGTTGGCCTCATTTTTACTGAGGTAAAAAACAGCAAAGACGTGTTCAATTAGGGTGTAGTGGATTATGATTAATGCCTGGAGTAACAAGTACTTGTTACTCCACAAGATGGGTTCTGTGGTGTCGCATGAGGTGCGAGTTAGAAATGAAAGCCGCACCACACTTGGCACACTCATAGGGCTTCTCCCCAGTGTGGGTTCTCTGGTGCACAGTGAGGCTCGACCGCTGCCGGAAGGCCTTGCCACACTCATTGCATGTGTAAGGCTTTTCCCCATTATGAATTCTCTGATGAATAAGCAGGTATGAGCTACACGTGAAGGCCTTCCCACACTCGTTACACACATAAGGAAGATCTCCACTGTGAATCCTCTGATGCACAATAAGGCAAGACAGCTGACTGAAGGCTTTTCCACACTCACTGCAATCATAAGGTTTCTCCGCAGTGTGAATTCTCTGGTGCACAATAAGGTGTGAAAAACAACTAAAGGCTTTTCCACACTCTTTACACTCATATGGCTTTTCACCAGTATGGCTTCGTTGATGTACGATAAGATTTGCACTCTGGGTGAAGGCTTTGCCACAATCGTTACAGGCAAAGGGCTTCTCCCCAGTGTGGATCCTCTGGTGGACAATGAGGTTTGAGCTCCGAGTAAATGTTTTCCCACACTCATTACATTCATAGCATTTTTCTGTAATGTGAACTTTCTGGTGTCGGGCAAGTTGTGAGCTATAACTGAAGGCTTTCTCACATTCACTGCACTTAAAGGTTTTTTCTAAAGAGTGGATTTTTTGATGTACGGTCAAATTTGAACTCTGAGTGAAGGCTTTCCCACATTTTGAACAAACATATGGTTTCTGTCCGGTGTGGATTCGCTGATGTACAACAAGGTTTGCACTCTGAATGAAGGCTTTCCCACACTCGTGACATTCGAAGGGCTTCTCCCCTGTGTGGATTCGCTGATGCACTACGAGGTTTGCACTCTGACTAAAGCCTTTCCCACACACACTACATGTAAAAGGTTTCTGTCCAGGCTGGCTTTTCTGATTTTTAACAGAGCTAGAACTAAGGCTATATCTTTCCCCAGATTTCTGACATTTCTGATCTTCCTCTACTTTGAAGCTTTCAGGTACAAGACAGTCCTTCACTGTCACATGTCTGAAATCTTTCTTTTCCCTCTTAATTCTCTGCCTCTTTAACATGTTCCCTTTTACACAGGCTTCTCCTAACTCAAGTCCTTGAGGATTAACTTTCTGGATTCTTCCTGATTTTATGAACGGTTTTTCTGCTTCATCACATATCTCAGTTTTTGGAACCAGTAACTGTGGGTTCTTAGTTTCAGCACCTGAAACAACAAACAAAGTACAGATGTCAGCTTATTCTGGCCTAGAAAAAGAACAGGATCAAGTGATAAATGTCAGGAAGTATGTGACTTCAGTGTACATAAAATGGCTTCATCAAAGGAAAGAATTCCCATGTGTCATCTCTCTCCCTCACACCCAGAGCAGAATCCACTGATTCATGGTCTTTCCAGCACTTCCATTTACCTCCGTTAGACATCCAGCCCACTGCCTCATGCCAGGAAAACCATCTTCAGACAGCTCTCCTGGTTGTGTGATGAATGATGTTACAATTAAGACCAGTTATGAAGGACACCAATCTCTCCCCAGGCTTGCCTCCTTACCTTGGCCACTTAGTGTGGATTTGCTTACAACCCACCAATTAATTAGGGAGATTTTGTCCCTGGAAATGAAGATCTATACAACTTAGACTTTTGTGTATAAGGAAGCTGGATATCAAAGAAAGGATAAGAAAGGGTCACAGTGGATGCCAAAAGGACCAGAGCGACTAAGAGTGCCTGAAAATTGAGAGGCTATGCCGCATAGAGGTTAAGAACATGGACTGTGGAGCCAGACTGCTTGGTTTCAAATACCTGCTCTGCCACTTACCAGCTGCATGACTTTCGGCTAGTAACTTAACTTCTCTGTGCCTCAGTTTCCTTATCTACAAAACAGGGACAATAACAGTATCTATCCCATAAAACCATGAGATTAACTGAGTTACTCTATAGTAACGCCTGAGAACAGCCTTGGAGCACAGGAAGTGGCTCTGTGAGGGTCTGCAGTCACTTTGAGCTGGACAACTAGTGCTGTGGGTCCATGTGTTAAGGCCCAGGAGCAAAGATGAACCTTAGGGCATAGGAGCTGTTATGGTGATAGATGGCAACCCTAGAAGGGACTGAAGAATATGAACAGAGTAAACAGCTGAACCCTTGTGTTGAATAAACAGCTTCGCTTTGTGTCAGGGAAAGCTGACCTTTCTAAGTTTGAGACATTGTATAGCCTGCTCCATTATGCCAGTATCATGAAAACACCAAAACATCATGAAGTTTTAAAACTCCTGACTAGTGTCTGGCTGCTCTACATTGCCTCAGAACCTTAATGGTGTCAGAAAAGGGGTCCTGCAGTCAGTAACATCATAATTCTTTGTCCCCTCTCCATCCCTACTACCCTTGAAACAAAAATGTGCACCCATGCAGCCTAGTGTTGGTAGAGTGAACCTTTCAACAGTATTTGAATTATACCAAGCTCAGGAGCACTACCCAGATAAGGCACAAGAAACAAGGGCGAGAGCAGTGGGAGGCAAGCCTCCAGAGGGGAGATATTCCTACTGGTGTCAGCTTAGAAGCAAGCAGGAAAGCTGTGAGCTGCAGGTCATGCAGCAACTGCAGAGGTGAGAATCCAGCATCTACAAAACATTCCACCAGCACAGACCAGGCAACTCTCTAACCTAGGAGATGAGTGAGTGAGACATGGATGTCGGGATATAAAGCATCATGGGGGGCAGGGAAACAGCCCACTATGGCTGCCTTAAGAAAACAGTTACATGACACTCTGTCACAATCATTCAGATGAGATGGGGGATGCTGGAAAAAGGCAATGCCTGAGAGCAGCATATAGCAGAGCACCGAATGTGACAACAAATTCTGAAATGCCAGTCTTTTTCCAGTTATTTCTTTCCTTTTTTTTTTATTATATTATGTTAGTCACCATACAGTACATCCCTGGTTTCCGATGTAAAGTTCGATGATTCATTAGTTGTGTATAACACCCAGTGCAGCATGCAATACGTGCCCTCCTTACTACCCATCACTGGCCTATCCCATTCCCCCACCCTCTCCCCTCTGAAGCCCTCAGTTTGTTTCTCAGAGTCCATAGTCTCTCATGCTTCATTCCCCCTTCTGATTACCCCCCTTTCTTTATCCCTTTCTTCTCCTACCGATCTTCCTAGTTCTTATGTTCCATAAATGAGAGAAACCATATGATAATTGTCCTTCTCTGCTTGACTTATTTCACTTAGCATTATCTCCTCCAGTGCCATCCATGTTGCAGCACATGTTGAGAAATCATTCTTTTTGATAGCTGAGTAATATTCCATTGTATATATGGACCACAACTTCTTAATCCAGTTATTTCTCCTCTTACTTTTCTGATATCTTTGTCATATCTATTCTATTTTTCTCCCTGTAGTTTAACTGCCCTTACGTCACTTTTTTCTCTTTATTTTTTTAACTGAAGTATAATTAACATACAGTCTTATATCAGTTTCAAGTGTACAACATATTAATTCAACAATTCCACACATACATTCCATGCTCACCACCCTAAGTATAGTCACCGTTTGTTTCCATATCTTTTTATCTTACTTTGTTCCCACTATCTCTTTCCCCTACTGCCTCTTCATCTCTCCTCTCTTGGTTTTTATTTTTAAAATCAGTGTGTGTGAAATATTCTGATTTTTTTCTTATAATGGTTTCATGTCTCTTCTGCTTTTCCTTTGCTCATTACTTTCTTCTATGTTCTCTACTTTTCTTTATCTCATATATCTCATCTAATTTTTCTCCCTTCTAACATCTCCCTCCTGCTTTTTTCCATCTCCTTCTTCTTTCCTTTAGCCCTGCATCACTTACACCGGCTGGGGGGGGGGGGGCTTCTATCCCTACCAAGCATGTCTCCAACAAGAATAAAGTCCAAGAATACTTCAGTCTATGACCTCACTTGCATCCCCTGACCGTACTCCTACCCTTTTTACCATGAGATTTAGAACACTAGAAAGACATAAGAGAAGACTGGTGGGAGTTACCGAACCAATTAGAACCAATAACAGAAACAATTCCTTTTATTTGCATCACGCTTTCTGTCAAAACTACTACCGAAGCAGGTACAACTGTGGCCTACAAGGGTCTCCATGTAGTGGTTATTTAACAGTTTCATCACAGGGATGAAGTAAGAGCTAGGATCTTGGCCAATGCCCAGGGTGTAAGAAAAGGAAAGGCTGCTCATTCTGTGTTCTCAAGCTCAAGTCCCCTTGGGTTCTTAGCCAATAGTGTAGAACCTGTACCTCTGGCTTGTTTGAGATGGTCTTTTTCCATTTTGGATCTTGAAGGATTATTGTAACCCTAGTAAAGTACAGAAATAAACTAAAATGCACTTGTAATCAACTAGAGAATAGGCCAAGTAGTAACTTTTGAAATCAATACTCTTCTTTCATTTTTTAAAAAAGAGATCTGAAATGCTGTACAAGTCTGCCATCTTAGATGGTGACTGCATTATAAGATATGAAAGGTAATTTAATTTACTAAGTTTGTAAGTCATTACAAATTCATTAGATTTACAAAAGCCATGAGTTTATCAAGATTTTACACATAAGATTAGAAAGTCTGCCTACTTAGGTGTTTGAAATGTTTTAAAGAATTAGATATAGTAAATTTGAAACAATATATTTTATATATTTTTATTTGAGAATAAAAACGAGACAATTTTGGGGCGCCTGGGTGGCACAGCGGTTAAGCGCCTGCATTCGGCTCAGGGCGTGATCCCGGCGTTATGGGATCGAGCCCCACATCAGGCTCCTCCGCTATGAGCCTGCTTCTTCCTCTCCCACTCCCCTGCTGTGTTCCCTCTCTCGCTGGCTGTCTCTATCTCTGTCGAATAAATAAATAAAATCTTTAAAAAAAAAAAAAAAAAAAAAAAAAAAAAAACGAGACAATTTTTATGTCAAGAAATTGATATGTAGGTGGAGCAAAATGCTTTAAAAAGTTTAAAAAATTAATCTGTAAAACCTGAGGCTTAACTAAACATGAATTAAAGAAAAAGTACAAATACTCTCATTTTTATAAAAATTTCTCTAGATGTATAAGTAAAATAAGTTATGTTTAAATGCTTAAAAACTTGGTTTTAAATGTATAAACTTTAATAAATTCAATAGTAATTAATACATAGGAAACTGCAGATAAAACTCCCTCAAATGTTAACCACCAGTAACACATCCAAATTTCCAAAACATGTTCGTGTATATTATATGATTTTATCAAGATGAAACTATTCTCTTTCACCTGTGTGGGAGCTAAAAAAAAAAAAAAAACACTACCCAGCACATAGAAAGCAGGCCCCCCAAAAATCCTGATATTTACCGAATGAATATACCCCAGCTGACAGAACAGGAAATGCAGGTCGAGAGAGAAAGGACTTGTTCAAGGTCACAGAGTTATCAAAGGCAGGGCAGCAACTACACTCAGATCTTTCTCTTAATTCCTAGAGCTCATGTCACTGCTGTTACCTGCTGCTATGCAAATAGCTGGCAGCACACAGAAAGGTAAATTTTGGCTGGGAACAGGGTCTTGAGGTTAGAGGCAAAGAAGGAAAACAGTGACCATTCCTGGTGGATGGGTGTCACTGGCAAAGTTAAGGCAGTGAATGACTGCTAAAGCAAGGAAACAGAAAAGAAGTGATACTACACAGAACGTACCAGAGAGAATGCAAGAGAGAGCAGAAAGTGGACAAGAGAAGCTGCTTACAGTTAGGGGGAATGATTAAAGAAGAGACAAGAAAATGAAGGTGATAACCCTAATCTTCCCCACAATACTGGTTTAAGAAAGTAGTCAGTCTGTGGAATGGGTTAGAGAGCAGAGTGGGTTCAAAATATTCAGGTGTACTCTGTACCAGGCAGACTTATAGAATGTGAGTGCCAGAAGGACCTTGGCAGTCATCCAGAGATTACTTCTACAACACAGGACCCATGGCTATCATATTCTTGACCCACAGTCAAGAATTACAGGTCTCTCCTCCATAGGTAAGCTTCTGCCATTGCTAGTCAGACATATCCTGAGTCCCAGCTTAGAGAGAGAACCAGGTGATAAGCCAGCCATCTGTACCATCCATGAAGACCTTGCTTTGAACATCAGTATAGCTGACACACCTGCTCAAAATCCTCTGGAACCTGCACAAACATCTATAAAAACAGAACATTTCCTCGAAATCACCACAAAAATTGATCCTTCCTACCTTAGCTAGCTTCCCCTCCAGGCTCACCAACCAATGATAAACACAAAGCATATGAAGAGGATGCGTCTCTGTGTGCGAATAGACATGAAACTTGCTAATCAGTAAACGTGATTAAAAGGTGAATTTGGAGTTCACCTGGGTTTGGTGTCTTAAGACTGTGTGCAAAATAAGCCGTTTCCTGTGACAAATGCATACGCATCTTTTGGCATTCCTCTATCCAGCTCTCCTTGATAGTTTCGATACCTCAAAACTCTTTCTCAAGTTATAAGACCAGACCACCAGTCTCTGAATAGATTTTTGAGAAACCCCAATGGTCAGATACTGAATCGGGGGTTGAACCTTACCTAAAGAAGTCATGATCCCATGAGTCTCCAGTATCTCACTCTTGGCCAGAGTCCCTGGTAGTGAGTAGTTGCCAATGGCTGAGGCAGCAGGTGCCTCCTGTGTTGCTTTCAGGACGACAGCCATGTCCCAGAACATGTTTGGACCCTAGAGACAAGAAAGCTCAGGTCAGTTTATGAGGGGATTGTCAATGGGAGGTGGTATGATTAGTTTTGAATATGAGAACATAAGTACCTATTTGTGGAGACCATAAAAAATATATTTTTTTAATTTTTTAACTTAAAAAAAATCACCAAAAAAACAAAAAAGGAAAATAAAATCACAGTCTTCTCTGATCCCCAACTGAGTCAGACAGAGAATCAAGCCTGCAACTTTCTTCTCTATCACTTTCATTTCACTTCATTGCCCACTCTGGCATCCAAAACTAGCTTGCCAGGGAGTGCATGACAAACGAGCATATGGGGAGATTTTCCAGGCTAGAGTTTTCTAAGGGCTAAAGATCACAGAAGCAAGATTATGATCTTTGGGGAACCTCAGTCCCATCTGGCTAGTGATGGTAAGGAGCAGTATTTGAAAACATTACGGAGCACAGTGCAGTGTATATCCTCACTACTCGAAGTGCAACCTATAGATCACCATCACCTGGGAGCTGGTGGGAAGTACAGAATCTTAACCCAGATCTTCTGAATAGAATCTTCATTTTAACAAGACCTCCTGGTGATTAAAATTTGAGATATTAAATCATATTAAAATTTGAGAAGCATAGGTTAGAGCAATCAGATCCTGACTGGAGTCACGTGAAGAGTTTTTAAAAAACACAGATGTCTGGGTCCCCCCCCAAGATTCTCATTTAATTGGAACCAAGTATGGCATGAGCAACACAATTTTATAAAAAGCTCCCCAATTAATTCTACGTAGCAAGGTTTGAGAATCACTGGTTTACAGAAAGCACTAAATGTCCCATCAATCAGCAGAGACTGTTTCTATTATATTCCAAAGGCCTACAGGCCAGGGCCCTCGCCAGAAAATAATACTCCAGGTGTGGAAACAGAGGGACACACTCCCCTCTGAGACCACTTGAGGTCTTCAGGTCTCTCCTCCCACTTTCCTCCCAGACCATTATTTACCTTTTCTTCCTGTTCTGATACATCAAGGCCTGTCTGAGGATCTTCCCCAGGAGCCCAGACTTTGATGTTCTCGGAGTGCCCTTGTTGGCTGGATGCCTGACCCAGGAAGTTTTCTTCCTCTTCCTCCTCCTTTTTCACTATCACTGAGCCCCACGGGGCTAAGGCCATGGCCTCTCTCAGTTGTGCAGTCATCTTCTTTGCTCAGGATGGGAACTCTTATAGGTGGGGGCTGCCCTGTAGAGGTCAAGCCCCATCTAATGTTTACGTTTCAAAAGCTTCTTGAGTTTCTTCCCAGGGCCAAGATGCAGACTGTCTACTGAAAAACCAGAAAACATTGTTAGCACCAAGTAGAGGTTTGCCTGGATGCCATTAAGCCCATTGGCCAATTTTACCAGTGCCTAGGCAGCAGCCACTACAGCAAGAGTCTGCTCTACTCCTCCCTCATAGGATGGAGAGGGTTCAACTGCAAACATGTAATTTATTCCCATAATAATCACATTACAAACAGCTTTATATAATGTTTATTGATTTTCTTCCTGATTATAGAGTTAATGTATTTTTATTGTAAAACTTTAAAAATACAGAAAATGACTAAGAAATATCACCCCTACTCCACCACCAAAGAGCTATAGCACTGAATCTCAGATACTTCTTTTAAGGGAAAACCTTCAACCACACTGACAATTACGACTTATTAAACTTTGTTTCTATCTATGGGGATATATATATTACAACACAAAGAGGTTTTATCACCAAAGATACACAATAGCATAAACTAAAGAATCT
Source organism: Ursus maritimus (assembly GCF_017311325.1). Lineage (NCBI taxonomy): Eukaryota > Metazoa > Chordata > Mammalia > Carnivora > Ursidae > Ursus > Ursus maritimus. The sequence continues at coordinate 40,338 of NW_024423786.1, forward strand.
CAAGAAAAAGACTGAGAGTCTAGACACCATTTAGGGGTGGTCATCTCTAGGTGATGTTATTTATTTACAGGTGGTTTTGCACTTCTTTTTCTTTGATGTTTACTTTTTCCATTTCTTCCAAATGCCTTGTACTACTCTTAAGATTAAAAAAAAAAAGATGTTTTATGTTTTATGTTGCCATTCTTCATGCTTATCATTTTTAGTAGCTATACAATAACCTATAACATTAATTCTCCTGTCATTCTCATCAAAAAAGGATCAAGTAATACAGAAATATGTATAAGTAAATATATGCCCTACACACACACACACACCCAGTAATTACCAGTCATCAGTGTTTTCTCTGCATTTCCATACAGATAACGTACACATTTACAAATACTGCTTATTTTCCCAAAACAGAGATTAAATCACATTTGTGCATTTTTCAGCATTCCGACTCAATTTCTATATTTCATATACTATTCCATAGTCTTAGATATATCTTTCAATATAAGTACATACAGAGCTACCTCATTCTGGTACACTATTCTAAATTATAGCTATATTATAGTTAACCAACCCTATTTATGAGCTGTTGCTTTAGTAAAAGGAGTTTTGATTGTTTCCAGTTTATATTCTTAACTAATGTCAAAAATTTTTCTGTGCAAATAGTTTTTTCTTCTGCTGAGTTATTCCTTCAGAATAGAGCGATTATTGGTTTAAGGATTTCATGGCTGATATACAGTGCCAAATTGCTTTCTAAAAGGATCACACCAAATCACACCACCACCAACTTCACAACACCCTTTTATCATAGCCAAGCCAGCGGATCTTTGTTGTTGTTTTTGTTGTTTAATTTATGAATAAAATGATCTTACTAGTTTAGTTTATTTTGAAGAAATTAAGATTTTTCTGTTCCCCTTCAGATGTTTTATTGGGGGGGGAGTGCAAAATCTTATTAAGTACCCTTTTGCTATTATTGAAGTAATCACATGCTTTCTCCTATGTCAACTTACTAGGAATTTACTGTACACACTGAACTTCTTAAATAACGCAATAGCACTTTCACTCCTGCAACAACACTCAATTCTGGAGGATTATTCTTTCCATGACTAGCTGAATTCTACCACGTACGAAGGCCCTTAACACTCATCTCACCTGTGTATAGGCAAGACTGCCTACTTCGAGCGTTCTTATTGGACTGCTGACAAAACTCACATCGCCTCCACCCCAGACAGCACAGGGTCCCCTACCAAGAGCTTCCCTTTCAGTGTCCTTTCCCTATTTCCAAATGTGGCAACCCACCTCCTCCCCCTTCATACCCCAAACAGCCCTGTTCCCGGGGTGAGCCTGGCCTCTGGTGCTGTCCGTGTCCAAAATCCCCCAGCACAGACCCCCGGTAGGCGGCAGCCGTGTTTCTGAAGTGGTGGGACGCGGAGCCGCCCTACGGACAGACAAGCCTGGGCCCCCGAGGGGGGTCGCGGCAGTCCGCTCCTGGGATGCCCCTCCTGCAGCCGTGAGGTCCGTGACCACCCCGCCAACCCCACTGACCGTGTTCATCGAAGAGGCCCGGTCGGAGCTCGCAACCTCTATAGCAAAAGGCCAGCAAGATCCGATGCCCCGCGCCTCCCGGCGCGAGAACAATGACCGGACAGGAAGTGCCTCGAGACGGGCTTCCGGCTTCCCAAGTCGCCAGGCCGGCCTCTCTAGGAATCTCGGAGGTGCTGTCTTCTCGATGGGCGTCCAATGTCGCTGCGGACCAGGGATGGGAGCAAAAGTGTTTAGGAGGGTGTAGGGGTACTGTGGCCCTGAGCTTCAGGGAAGGGTACATCCCCTGAATCGGCAGTAGTTACGCGAGGCGCATACGCAGGAGCCTGAAGCCAGAAAGCATTTGTCTGTAGAAAGCCCTGATATAATTCTGCCTCAAACGTTTTATTTTGAAAATACAAACGGTACAGGAAAGTTGAAAGAATGGTACCATGAATACCTGTATCCTGCATCTGGACTCAACACTTGGCTACGTTTTCCTTATCTCTCTATATATACTGAAAAATTTTTTTTGAAAGTTGTAAACTTCAAACCACTTCATTCCAAACACTTCAAAATGCATCCTTTAATAATAATATTCTCCACACGTTATAATACCACCATCACATAATGGTAAGAAAATTAACAATTTCCTAATATCATCTAATATCCAATCATATTCAAATCTCCCCAACTATCCTAAAATATATATTTCATCATTTTGTTTTCAAATCTATTTCACACACTGCATTTGATTATGGCTTTTTAAGGGTCGTTTTACCTTTTATTTTGAATTTAATTCCAGAGTTGGAAAGATAATAGCCTTCCCCCAGTTTCCCTCAACAGGTACAACTTACATAATTACCGTTTAATATAAAAATCAGGAAACTGACACTGGTGCAATGTTTGTGTAGACTTCTACCTCACTTTATCACTTGCATTTGTGTAACCTCTACCACAATCAAGATACACAACTGTTTCAACATCACTAAGACCTTCCTAAGTGCTACCCCTCCCTCTTCCTCCTGTCCCCTCCCACCATCCCCAACCTCTGGCAACCAGTAATCTTTCATCTCTATATAGTTTTGTCATTTTAGAATATTATATAAATAGAATCATACAGAATCACCTTTTGAGGTTGGATTTTTTTTCCACACTCCACATAATTTTATTGAAATTCACTTGTCATTGCAGCAATGGGTCATTCCATTTTATTTTATTGCAGAGTAGCAGGTATTCATGGTATATATATATATATACTGTTTTGGCCACTTGTTGAAGCTATTTGGGTTCCTTACATATTTTGACTATTACAAATAAAACTGCTATGAACAGTCATGTACATATGTTTGTCTGAATTACGTTTTCATTTCTCTGGGGGTAAGTGCTCAGGAGCACAAATGCTGGGTCATATCATCAGTGCATGTTTGGTTTTGTAAGGAACTGCCAAACTATTTTCCAGAGTGGCTGTACCATTTAACATTCCCAGCAACAGACAAGACCCGGTTTCTCTGCATCCTTGCCAATTTAATAACACTATTTTTTTTCTCTTTTTTTAAGCTATTGTGATAGATGTGCGGTCAATTTTTAACTTGTATTTCTCTACTGGCTAATGATGGTGGATACCTTTTCATTTGTTTATTTGCTATCTATATTTTGGTGAAATATCTTTACATGTCTTTTGCCCATTTTCTAATTGAATGAATTGATACACTGAGTTTTGATATTTCTTTATATAGTCTAGATACAAATCCTGTTGGATATATGATTTACAAATATTTTCCCCAAGTCTGTAATGTCTTATCACTCTTAAAAGTTTTTTTTTTTCAGAGCAAATTATTTTGTGTTGAGGTCCAATTTATCATTTTTCCTTTTATGGAGACTGCTTTTGATGTAAGTCTAAGAGTTCTTTGCTTAGTCCTACCTCCTGACTGTGGATGGATGGATGGATGGATGGATGGATGGATGGATGGATGGATGGATAGGTATGGCTATCAAATTCCACCAGCAGCACTTGTTGAAAAAGCCATCCCTCTTCTACCGGACTGCTGTTGTACCTTTGCCAAAAATCAGTTGGACATTTGTGTGAGTCTATCTCTGGCTCTTAGTGTCTTATGATTCTTCAATATCTTTTATAAACAACCTCCCTCACCCACTTTTTATACCTTTCATTCTGGAAAATTTAATACATATGCAAAAGCAGAGATCAGGACAATGAACTCCCAGTATTCATCTAGCTTCAACAATTACCACCCCCTTCCTTTTTCACCATACTTTTGAATCCAGTGCAGTTTTCTTATACATTCCCTGTTCTAAATTTGTTTCTTGTGGTGTCATTTACCTTGTCTGCTTCCTGTATTTCCTGTAAACTGATGATTAGGTCTAAGAAGAATGATAAATTCAGGTTACACTTTTGGCTTATTGCATCACATGAGGAGGCACATAATGTAGGCTGTCTCAGTCTTAGTGATGGTTAAGAGGTGAATGACAGCTTCTCTGTTAAAGTACATATTTCCCTTTATAATTACATAATCTGTAGTGATTCTTCTATAGCACAGATATAAAACATCTCCATATTCCTTACCTCATAACAACTTTGTGAGGCAGATATTCTCCCTCCTGTTATACAGTTGAGGAAATCAAGGCTCCAAGTAATAGAGGCATCTGTCCAAGAAAGGTGGCAGAAGCTGACTTATACCCAGGTCTTAAGACTTTAAGTCTTGGGCTCTTCCATTTTTCACTCTTGTTTACTTTTCAGTCTAATGAGAAACCAGCCCTCAAGGAACTCTGGGGTTGCATTAGTAACATTTATCAACACATCAGTTCAATGATACTATTAGAAACACAATCTGGATATTAAGGTGTTTATAGTCCACCTGCAGAATTAGGAGTTTTGAGAATTACAATATAAAATTAGCAACTCAAGAATATAGGATGAATTAAATCTACAAATGTACAAACAAGAACAGACTGAATGAACGACTGGTTCACAAGCAGAAATGGGCCTGACCACTCAGAGGTGGATTCTGAATTGATTTAATCAGAGCTTTAAGGACTTGGTCCTGTGTGAAACTTATGTAGTTAGTTGGGTACTGGAACAGAATGTTGTTTCTTGAGTAACAAGCTTTCATATGTCAGCAACGGTGAAATGTTGATTAGAAATGAGAATAAAGTGGCAGGGATCAAGAGCTCAGGAGTTGGAGTTAAGGGTTTTTCCCTATGACCAAGGAAAGCAACATAGGACTGTCCTTCCATTTTGACATTCTACATCTGCCAGATTTCAAATTTGAAGGTTGAAAAATAGTTTTCCTTGTCATCAGTGTTAACAGCTGGACATAACATTGTTTTTCCATAATAAGCCAATATTTTACCATAAAAAAACTAGGCATATTATCTATGATCCCATCAAAATTCTGAAAGCTATCTTTTTAAACATTCTTCTTAGACTATTAAATCCAAAGTTAGCTATCCACTTCCTCTTACTATAAAAATGAGGATTTTTGAAGTTCCCAGAGTCCTAATATTGATGTAATGAATAAACATTATATTATGACATGTTCTAGATTTTGACCACACCTCTTTTACCCAACTTTATTGACAACTAAATTATTTCACAAAAGTTGTTCACAAACATCCTTTCACTTAATCCTCAAATCCTTTGAGGTAGGCATTATGTCAACATTTGACTGACAGAGAAACTGAGGCCTAGAGACTGACTTAACATCACATAGCTAGTAAGACAAAGAGCCAGGACCTAAACCTCGGTCTTCTGATTCCAAATCTAGTACTCTTCTTAAGTTGTCCTCAAACGACAGACTCTTGCCCACTCAACTCCATGTCTGACATGTCTCCATCATACAGTCAATAGAGACTTTTTGTGATGCTATTTTTAAAATGTACAATATACACATTTTCAGAAACAATGTCCATTTTTTAATACAAAGGTATTTCTGCTATCATTTACAACTACATTTACACCTCATAAGCTTCTTCAGAGTCTTCAAGTGCTCTAAGGTCCCTTTTCAGAGTCATAACAAATGGTCTGGGACATACAGTATTCCTTAGCTAGAATTTGGTTTATGTTTTTGTAGTCTTGAAAGTCTAGATTAACTTTCTTTCACATGCAAATCACTTGTCTATAAAAGGGTCAATTATGAATTTTTTCCTTGCAAGGACCATATATTGCCATTTGTCTAACAGTTACTTAGGTAGGCAGGGATTTTATTCCATTTTACAAATGACACTAGATTTTCTGAATCTCTGTCTTGGACTCATTGGCATTTTCAAGCCAAGAGAATTCCTCCATGGTATGGATTTCTTGTTGAAGATGAAGGTTTGAAGTCTGAGAGAATTCTTTTTCAGACTCATCACATTCACAAAGTTTTCCATCTGTATGAATTTTCTGATGTACGGTAAGGTTTTTTCTCTGCCTAAAAACTTTACTACAATCATTACATCCATACGGTTTCTCCCCTGTATGGATTCTCTGGTGGCCAACTAAATTCCTCTTAGAAGTAAAAGATTTTCTACACTTCTCACACTCATATGGTTTTTCCCCAGTGTGCATCCTCTGATGTACAACAAGGTTTTTATTCTGACTGAAGTCTTTTCCACACTCATTACATTTATAAGGCTTCTCTCCGGTATGGATTCGTTGATGTACCATAAGATTTCTACTAGAAGTAAGAACTTTTCTACATATATGACATTCATAGGTTTTTTCCCCACTGTGAATTCTCTGATGTTCAATAAGGTTTCTGTTGTAAGTAAAGCCTTTCCCACACTCAGTACATGCATAGGGCTTCTCACCAGTGTGGATTCTCTGATGGGCTATAAGGTTTGAGCGGTAACTGAAGACTTTCCCACAGTCACTGCATTTATAAGATTTTTCCCTTGTGTGAATCCGCTGATGTCCAATGAGGCTTTTCTTCAAAATGAAGCATTTACCACACTCATTACACTCATAGGGTTTCTCACCACTGTGGATTCTCTTATGTTCAATGAGGTTTCTGTTAGAACTGAAAGCTCTTCCACACTCACTGCATTCAAAGGGCTTTTCTCCGGTGTGAATTCTCCGATGTACAAGCAGGCTTGAATTATAACTAAAAGCCTTCCCACAATCCTCACACTTGTAGGATTTCTCCTGTGTATGTAGTTTCTGATGGACCATGAAACTTTTGCTCATGATGAAAGTCTTCCCACACTCTCGACATTCATAGGGCTTCTCCCCGTTGTGTAGTCTCTCATGGTCAATGAGGTTTCTGTTAGAACCAAAGACCTTGCCACAGTCTTTACATTCATAGAGATTCTCTCCAGTATGGAACCTCTGATGTAAAATGAGGCTCTTCTTTAGAATGAAAACTTTCCCACACTCATTACATTCATAAGGTTTCTCTCCATTGTGGAGTCTCTGATGGTCAAAAAGGTAAGCACTCTGAGTGAAGGCTTTCCCACATTCAGTACATTTATATGGCTTCTCTCTGCTATGCATCCTTTTATGGTCAATGAGGTTTGACTTTGAATTGAAAATCTTCCCACATTTTTTGCAACCAAAAGTCTTCTTTTCTGTGTGTACTCTCTGGTGTAAGAGGAGGCTTTTGCTTCGAATGAAAACTTTTCCACATTCCTTACATTTGTATGGGTTCTCTGCACTGTGGAGCCGCTGATGGTCAACAAGGTAAGTGGTCTGAGCAAAGGTTTTTCCACATTCTTCACATTTATAGGGTTTTTCCCCAGAGTGGATTCTCTGGTGCAGAATGAGGCTCTTCTTCAGAATGAAAGCTTTCTGACACTTGTTACATTTATAAGGTTCTTCCCCTTTGTGGAGTCTCTGATGGTCAATGAGATAAGCATTCTGAGAGAAAACTTTCCCACATTCATTACATTTATAAGGTCTCTCCCCAGAATGGCGCCTTAGATGTATAATAAGGCCTGAATGCCTATAGAAGCCCTTTCCACACTCTTTACATTTGTAAGGCTTCTCCCCAGTGTGGATTCTCTGATGGTTTAGAAGGTAAGCACTTTGAGAGAAGGCTTTCCCGCATTCATTACATTTATAAGGTTTTTCCCCAGAATGGTTCCGTAAATGCATTAGAAGGCTTGAGCGCTGAATAAAGCCTTTTCCACACTCCTTACATTTATGAGGTTTCTCACCAGTGTGGATTCTCCGATGGTTTATAAGATGGGAGATTTTATTGAAATGTTTACAACATATATCACATCTATAAAACTTCTTTCCTTCAGTACCTATTAAACTTTCTGAAAGAGCTGAACCTAAAGTCAAGCTTTCTCCAAATTCCTTCCACTTTTGGCCTTGTTTTTCTGGTAGAGTCCTTTTCTTCTTATCTCTTTCACAGATGGAAACTTTCTTTAGGGTATCTCTTTCGCCGGTTTTAGTTCTCCAATGACTTGCCAAAACTTGCCATTCACATGCTTCCTCGAAACCAGGGGTCTGAGGAGCACCTCCCTGAAGTCTTCTGGATGTTCCTTTCTGAGAATCAGCTCTTTGAGAAATGCTTGGCTTTGGTGTCACCTCCTCATTCTCAGTCATGGTCTCCCATTCTGGTAAAAGGAATTAAAAATGCAAATGTTACCATGTCCCTGTGTTAGTAAGAATAAGCTCTTCAAATGACTTTAAAACAAGCCAGTAGGGTACACTTTTATATGAATACAAAAAGAAGACACTTTGCATTAAATGAAAGTACAAAGCAAAATACTACACTCACAAGGTTGTGTTTTAACACAGAACTCACTTGGACACTTCTAAGCTCTTTGTCTTCAGGGAGCAGATGGAAAAATATAAATGATGTTGAATAAACAGACGCAAGGAAGAACCAGAGAGAGAACATGGGATCATGTGTAGGTGGTTCAGACATGAGGCTCAGGAAGAATCAATGCAACAGGCTTATAAAGAATTGTCTCTTTATTTTCTTCTTGCTAGGAAGATGGGAACTCAAACGGAGAGAAAATATACCTCAGGACCCTAAAGCAATCTTTAGTTTTTGAAGAGTCAAGTGCATAAACATTTTTTAATTACTTGAAAGCAAGTAACCTACAGGGAAAAAATCCACTAAAAAGCAACTTAATGCTTAGAATTCATCTATAACTCCCACTAGTCCTTTTAAAATTGAGAAATGGAAAACATCAGGACTCAGATTCAATTAAATATAAAAAGGAAGAGGGGCACCTGGGTGGCTCAGTTGGTTAAGCACCTGACTCTTGATTTCCGCTCAGGTCATGATCTCAGGGTCATGAGACTGAGCCCCACATCAGGCTCTACACTCACCACGGAGTCTGCTTGTCCCTCTCCCTTCTCCTGCTTGCTCACTCTCTCTCAAATAAATAAATGAAATCTTAAGAAAAAAAACACTTCATATATATATATATATATATATATATGAAATACAGAATGAAAAGAAAACATAGAAGAGACATTTTAAAAACATAATACATCTATAAAATGATGTGGCTGAACTAGTAAACTGCCAGTCCCTTTCTACTCCAACATTCTCAAATATTGTAAAATGTGAAATTATCTTTTTGAAAATGTTTTGGCAACTTACTTTCACCATCCAAATGTAAGGAGAAATTATGAACTTGTTCCCCAAGTGATCTAGTAAGTAAAATAATGTGAATAATACTGATATTATCTTCTATTAGAGGATAACAACACTGTTCTACTCAAATACAGAGAAAAGACATAGGAAAGAAATAGCTATTTTATTTCATTATAGATTTAATTTATATGAGAGGGTGAGGGCAGAAAATACCTAATAAATGTCAATTTGAACTACATTCTTAGGTTAGGTTTACATATCTCAACTGCCCCTTTCTCCAGGATTCAGGCAGTACTGCCAATCACACTGCTTCACCTGACAATAGGGATGGGCATGTGTCCTATCCAATTAGTACTCCAGTTTCCTCGTCCACAGTGACTGGATGAAGGAGTGGTTTCACAGTGTAAGCAGGATGCTGGTTTCAGGAAGGTTCTCTTTAAGGAAGCAGAAGTGTTTTAAAGAAGTAGAAGTGCTTTTAAGAAGTGGAAGTGTTCCAAGTGGTTAATTGAGATGAAAAACGGTTAAGAAATTAGCAATTCTTGGGGCACCTGGCTGGCTCAGTCGTAGAGCATGCAACTCTTGATCTTGCAATTGTGAGTTCAAGTCTCACACTGGGCATAGAGTTTACTTAAAACAAAAACAAAAACAGAAAGACAGAAGAAATGTCTTAAAATATATATTCAGTATTCTAAATGTCTTGAAAGGAAAAAAAAATGATTAAAATTCTTAAAAAAAGAGGGCGCCTGGGTGGCTCAGTCAGTTTAGTGTCTGCCTTCAGCTCAGGTCATGATCCCAGGGTCCTGGGATCGAGTCCCACATTGGGCTCCCCGCTCAGTGGGGAGTCTGCTTCTCCCTCTCCCTCTGCCCCTCCCCCCTGCTTGTGCTTTTTCTCTCTTTGTCTCTCTCAAATAAATAAAATCTTTAAAAATAAAATTCTTAAAAACAGAGAAAATAGCAATTCTTGTATACACAGTCATTAGCTGGTTAAACTATTTTAACCAATTTTAGTATAGAAATCAGACAATGTGTAAGCCTATTGAACTTTAGCAGACTTCAGAGAAAAATGTCAGATTGATAGAGGAAGCTGGTTACTTTCTGCAATCTTTAATGAAGCCTGCAAGAAACATACAGGCTTCCCTACTTCCAACCCTCCCCTCTTCTTTAATCCATCTCCATTCCATTGCCAATTATCTTTCCAATAGGTAAATTTGATCATGTCACTCACTTGCTCAAAACAAATGATTCTTCACTGCCTAGAGGATAAAGCACAGGTAACCAGCACAGCCCAAGAGATGCCCTCACCCGCTGTCTGCCTATCTTTCTGGTTTCACTTCTTGCCAGCACTCTTGATGCCCCTAGACTCTAGGCAGAGAGAACTACATGCAGATGCCCAAACATGTCATGTTTTTGCTTGCTTCTCTATCACTGTCCATGCTCTCTTCTCTTCCTGAATTGTTCTTCCTCTTCCCAATTCATTACAAGCCCAATACCTACACCCTTAAAAATAAGCCCCAAAGTCACCCCCTTAGACATTACCAAATATTACAGAAATAAAAAGGATTCTATGGGAATACTAGAAATGATTCTGTGCAAATAAACTGGTCAATTTAAGATGAAATGGGCAAATTCCTAGAAGGACATAAATTACTAAAACAGACTCAAGAAGCAATAGAAAATCTGAATAGATCTCTAAAAAATAAAGAAATTGAGTCAGTAATCAAAAAACCACCCACAGGGGCACCTGGGTGGCATAGCGGTTAAGCGTCTGCCTTCGGCTCAGGGCGTGATCCTGGTGTTATGGGATCGAGCCCCACGTCAGGCTCCTCCACTATGAGCCTGCTTCTTCCTCTCCCACTCCCCCTGCTTGTGTTCCCTCTCTCGCTGGCTCTCTATCTCTGTCTAATAAATAAATAAATAAAATCTTAAAAAAAAAAAAAAAAAACCACCCACAAAGAAAAGCCCAGGCCCAGAGTGCTTCACTGACAAATTCTACCAAACAACAGAAGACTTAATACCAATTTTTCACAAACTCTTCCAATAAATAGAAGAGCTGGGAACACTTTACAATTCACTCTATGAGACCAGTATTACCCTGATACCAAAACCAGACAAAGACGCCACAAAAAAATAAAAAAAGAAATCTACAAATAGATCTTCTGAATATAGACATACAAATCCTCAACAAAATACTAGTCAACATAATCCAGCAAAACATGAAAAAAAAATTATATGCCATGACCAAGTGAGATTTATCACAGGAATGCAATTTGGCATAATATTGGAAAATCAATTAATGTAATACACCATATCAATGTAATGAAGGACACAAATCACATAATTATCTCAATAGACACAGAAAAAGTATCTGGTAAAATCCAATACCCCTTCATGAATAAAACACTTCACAAAGTAGGAATAAAAGAGGAACTTCTTCAATGTGATAAAGGAGACCTACCAAAAAAATCCAAATCTAACATCATAATTAATGGTGAACAATTGATGCTTTCTCTCTAAGAACCCTTAACAAGAAAAAGATTTCTGTTCCTGCCACTTCTATGCAACATAGACTGCAGGTTTCAGCCAGGGCAATTAGGCAATAGAAAGAACTAAAAGTCATCCAGATTGAAAAGTTAGAAGTAAAACTACCTCTATTTGCAGATGACAAGATCTTATATATAGAAAATCCTAAAAAATCTACCAAAAAACTGCTAAAACTAAGTTAAGTACAGCAAGGTTGCAGGATACAAGATCAATGAACAAAAAACAATGGGATTTCTACACAATAGCACTGAACAATCCTAAATGGAGATTAAGAAACAACAGCATAAAAAAGAATAAAAGACTTAGGAATAAATTTTAGAAAGAAGTACAAAACTTACGCTCTGAAAACTATGAAACACTGCTGAATGAGGTTAAAGACTAAATAAATGAAAACATATCTCATGTTCATGGATTGGAAGAGTTAATACTGTTAAAATGGCAATAATGCCACATCGATCTACAAATTCAGTGCAATCATCCCTATCATAAATCCCCTGGCTTCTTCACAGAAATTGACAAGTTAATCCTAAAATCGATATGGAAACTCAACAAGCCTAGAGTAGCTAAAGCAATATTGAAAAAGAACACAAATGAAGGGCTCACACTTCCCAATTTTAAAATGTACTTCAAAGCAACGGTAATAAGACAGGATTCCACTGACATAAGGACAGATATATAATCAAAGGAACAGAACTGAGAGTCCAGAAATAAGCCTCCAAATTTATGGTTAACTGATTCTCAAAAGGGTACCAGAACAATTCAATGGGGGAAACATGCTGCTAAGATAATGGAATGGTGCTGAGACATGATGCTGAGACATGGAAAGAATGAAGTTGGACCCTTATTTATACTATATACAAAAATTAACTCAAAATGGATCAAAGAACTAAACACAAGAACTAAAACTATAAAACTCTCAGAAGAAAACACATACATAAATCTCCATGACCTTGAATTAGGCAGTAGTTTGGTAGATATAACAGCAAAGCACAAGCAACAAAAGAAAAGATAATTGAAATTCATCAAAATTAGTAACTTCTGTGCTTCAAGGGATATAATTGAGAAAGTGAAAAGACACTCACAGAATGGGAGAAAATACTTGAAAGTCCCATATCTGATAAGGTATTTGTATTTAAAATATATAAACTCCTACAATAAAAAGACAACCCAATTAAAATATAGGCAAAGACATTTCTTCGAAGACACACAGCCAATAAGCACATGAAAAGTTGCACAACATCTTTAGTCATCAGGGAAATGCAAATGAAAACCACAATGAGTTGTCTTTTTAGGTCCACCAGGATGGCTATAATCAGAAAGATCATAAATTATTAAATTATTAAAGATTGTAAATGCTGGGGAAGATCTGGAGAAACTGCGGGGTGCCTGGGTGGCTCAGTCAGTTAAGATCTGCCTTCAGCTCAGGTCATGATCCCAGAGTCCCAGGATAGAGCCCTGCATCGTGCTCCCCACTCAGTGGGGAGTCTGCTTCTCCCTCTGACCCTCCCCCTTCTTGTGCTCTCTCTCTCACTCTCTCTCTCAAATAAATAAATAACATCTTAAAAAAAAAAAAGATCTGAAAAAAATGAAACCCTTATATACTACTGGTGAAAGTGTAAAATGGTGCAGCAACTTTGGAACAGTCTGTCAGCTCCTAATATGATTAAACATAGAGTTACCATATGACCCAGTGTTTCATATGGATGGATCTTTTTGTGATTTGTCTTGCATAACCAACCACCTAGACCTGCATATACGCAGGCAGGCTACAGAACGTTGTTTGTGAGACTGAGGTTATGTGAATAACCTTTGGAGCCTCATTACTTAAAATATATTATCTGGCCTCCAGGTCAGAACTGGCCCTTCATGATGCCAAGAGTTATAAATCCTGCCTCATATCCCCTCCACCTACACATGGGGCTGGCTCCCCAGAATGTAACCTGGGAGGGGAGGCAAACACAAATAACCCAGGCTCCTTGAAAATATAAAAACATGATAACATAGAAATGCAGCTCACCCCAAACTGCACATAGGTGAACAAATGTTTAACTCCAGACCCCATCATCTGCCCTATAAATATGGCCCTTATGGGAATCGTCAGTTGGAAGTCTCACCTGAGGGGAGGATGCTCTGCCCAAGCCTCTCAATCTGGACTCCAGCCAGGCTGTCTCCACCGGGCTTCCCCACTTAATGAGTTAGATGCTGTGTACCTGATTTGATGTAGCTTTGTCTTATTCTCATTTACTGCTTACTATTGCTCTCATTTATCTGTAGATTCCTTTCCTCCTCTGTTTCTATTAGATTTCTATAATAATAAAGTTTTCTTTCCTTTTAGAAACCAAAATACAGCTGTTGTGAATCTTTTCACAGAACACCCAGCTATTCCACTCCCTGGTATATTTCCAAGAGAAATGAAAACATACATCCACACAAAAACTTGTGCACAAATATTCACAGTGTTATTTATATAGCTCAAACACGGAAACAAAATGTCCACCAACTGATGACTCAATAAAATGTGATATATATACACAAAAGAATATTATTCAGCATTAAAAGGAATAAAGTATTAATACATGCCACAATACGGATGAACCTTGAGAACACTATGCTCACTAAAAGCAGTCACAAAGACCACATACTGTATGATTCCATTTATATAAAATGTCCATAGATTAGGCAAATCTAAAGAGATAGAAAGCAGATTAATGGTTGCCTAAGGTTGGGTTGGAGGGGCAGCTGGGTGAAATGAATGTGACTGCTATATGGTACAAGGCTTCTTTTTGGGGTGATAAACTGTTCTAAAATTAATTGTGGTGATAGTCACACAGTTCTGTGTATTACTAACAACCACTATACTGTAACCTTTTAATGGGTGAATTATAAGGTATGTGAATTATATCTCAATAAAACTGTTATTAAAATAAAAAGTCACCCCCACTGTACATCTTTCCCTTAGCCACCCAAACCTGCCCCCACTTTCCTAGACCTACAATCCCAAGCTCCTATGGGCTCCCACACTTGCGCACACTTTTATTACACAGCATTTGTCACACCGTATTGTAATTATTACTATAAATGTCTACCACTCCAACTTAAATGTTTGAAGGCGGGGGATAAGCTTAACATATGGGAAGTAGTCAGTATTTCCTGAATTTCCTTTAAATTCTATTCCAATCCCTTAAATAAACGTGTACAAATCTTTTACATACTGAAACTGTGTGTGCAAGCCATCTGACAATCTGCTTTTCTACCAAATAGTTTATCAATGCATGGAAATTGAGAGCACAGAATTGTCATATTTGATAGTGTCAGAGCGTAACTCCAAGTCAAACACCATGGTTTGCTTAGTACTTTCTCTATCTCAGAGAATTAGGTTGTGCCCAACTTTTAGCTATTACACTTTCCTGGTACTATCCTTAGACATTTACTTATTTTCCTCTTTCTGAACCATTTCCTTAAGGTATAATGCTCAAATGAAAATCACTAGGTCAAAGGACATAAACCTCTGGGTATCTGTTTGCTAAAGTCCGAACAACATTGCAGTTGAAGCATATCTTATTTGTTAAAATTGATTCAAATTTCTCTTTCCTCAAAGAGCTAGACTAAATAAGGAATTCCACTTTCTTCTCTCTCTTTTTTTTTTTTTAGTTTAACTTTTAGATCCATCTAGAATTTATTTCGGCTCCATGGTGAGTGTTGTTTATAAAAGTAACCAATTTACTCATAAAACATATTTTTAAATTCTTAGAAAAGATGGCTTATTGAGTAAATAGCATTACAACTACTAAAAGTTACTTGGGTTAAAAAACAAACAAACACGCATCTCCAAAGGCAAGAGAAAGAAAAGATAAAATGAACTTGCGGGACTTCATCAAGATAAAAAGCTTCTGCACAGCCAAGGACACATTCAAAAAAACAAAGAGGCTGCCCACGGAATGGGAGAAGATATTTGCAAATGACACTACAGATAAAAGATTAGTATCCAAGATCTACAAAGAACTTCTCAAACTCAATACACGAGAAACAAATAATCAAATCAAAAAATGGGCAGAAGATATGAACAGACATTTTCCAATGAAGACATAGAAAATGGCTAACAGACACATGAAAAAATGTTCAAAATCATTAGCCATCAGGGAAATTCAAATCAAAACCACATTGAGATACCACCTTATGCCAGTTAGAATGGCAAAAATGGACAAAGCAGGAAACAAGAAATGTTGGAGAGGGTGTGGAGAAAGGAGATCCCTCTTACACTGTTGGTGGGAATGCAAGTTGGTACAGCTGCTTTGGAAAACAGTGGGGAGGTCCCTTAAAAAGTTAAAAATTTAGCTACCCTATGATCCAGCAATTGCACTACTGGGTATTTACCCCAAAGATACAGACGTAGTGATGAGAAGGGCCATATGCAACCTAATGTTCACAGCAGCATTATCCACAATAGCTAAATTGCGGAAGGAGCCGAGATGCCCTTCAACAGGTGACTGGATTAAGAAGATGTGGTCCATATATACAATGGAGTATTACTCAGCCATCAGAAAGAACGATTACCCAACATTTGCAGCAACATGGACGGGACTGGAGGAGATTATGCTAAGTGAAATAAGTCAAGCAGAGAAAGACAATTATCATATGGTTTCTCTCATCTATGGAACATAAGAACTAGGAAGATCGGTAGGAGAAGAAAGGGATAAAGAAGGGGGGTAATCAGAGGGGGCAGGGAAGCGTGAGAGACTATGGACTCTGAGAAACAAACTGAGGGCGTCGGAGGGGAGGTGGGGGAATGGGATAGGCTGGTGATGGGTAGTAAGGAAGGCACGTATTGCATGGTGCATGGGGTGTTATACGCAACTAATGAATCATCGAACTTTACATCAAAAATCAGGGATGTACTGTATGGTGACTAACATAATAAAAAAATATTAAAAAAAAAAGACGATGTGAAGGCTTGAAAAAAAATGTTAAAGAAAATATTAACGAGAATATAGAATCTCTACGGGCGGAAATGAGAGCGAATCTGGAAGAAATTAAAAATGCTATGAATCAAATGCAGTCAAAACCAGATGCTCTGACGGCCAGGGTAAATGAGGCAGAAGAGCGAATTAGTGAATTGGAGGATGGGATGGGAGAAAAGAAAGTTAAAACAGAAACTTGGCTCAAAAAAAATCCAATCTCAAGAATGTAGATTACGGGAGATTACTGACTCAATGAAACGTCCCAATGTCAGAATGATCGGCATCCCCGAGGGAGTGGAGAAACAGAGAGGTCTGGAAGAGATATTTGAAAAAAACTGTAGCTGAAAACTTCCCTAATCTGGCAAAGGAAATAAGCATTCATGTCCAAGGGACAGAGAGGACCCCTCCCAAGGTCAACCATGGCAAACCTACACCACGTCACGTCATAGTGCAGTTCGCAAATTTTAGATCCAAGGATACAGTATTGAAAGGGGCCAGGGTGAAAAGATTTCTCATGTACAGAGGTAAAAATATCAGAATAACTTGAGACCTGTCTACACAGACCTGGCAAGAGAGGAAGGGTTGGCAGGGTATTTTTTGAGCTCTATCCGAGAAGAACATGCAGCCAAGGATCCTTTATCCAGCAAGGCTGTCATTCAGAATTGATGGAGAGATAAGGACCTTCCAGGATCGGCAGAAACTGACAAAATTCGTAACCACCAAACAAGCCCTACAGGAGATATTAAGGGGGGTTCTATAAAAGTAAAAAGGCCCCAAGAGTGATACAGAACAGAAAGTTACAATCTATAGAAACAAAGACTTTACAGGCAACATGGCATCATTAAAAACATACCTCTCAATAATCACTCTCAATGTCAATGGCCTAAATGCTCCCATGAAATGCCACGGGGTTGCAGATTGAATATTAAGGCATGACCCGTCCATTTGCTGTCTACAAGAGACTCATTTTGACCTAAAGATACATCTAGACTGAAAGTGAAGGGATGGAGAACCATTTTTCATGCCAACGGACCTCAAAAGAAAGCTGGGGTAGCAATTTTCATATCAGAAAGATTAGATTTTAAACTAAAGACTGTAGTTAGAGATACAGAAGGACACTATATTATTCTTAAAGGATGTATCCAACAAGTGGATATGACAATTATAAATATCTATGACCCAACAGAGGAGCAGCTAGATACACAACCCAACTCTTAAACAGAATCAAGACACATAGATAAAAATACGTTAATAGTAGGGGACCTCAACACTCCACTCTCAGCAATACACAGATCATCTAAGCAGAAAATCAACAAAGAAACAAGAGCTTTGAATGCCATACTCGACGAGTTGGACCTCATAGAGATATATAGAACACTACACCCCAGAACCAAAGAATACTCATTCTATTCTAATGCCCATGGAACATTCTCAAGAATAGACCATGTTCTGGGTACAAGAATAGACAGGTCTCAACCGATACCAAAAGACTGAGATTATTCCCTGCTTTGAAATGGAACCACAATGCTTTGAAAATGGAACTCAATCACAAGGAAAAATTTGGAAGAAACTCAAACACTCGGAAACTAAGAACCATCCTGCTCAAGAATGATTTGGTAAACAAGGAAATTAAAAATCAGCTTCAACAATTTTTGGAGACCAAGGAGAATGAAAACACACTGGTCCAAAACCTATGGGACACTGCAAAGTCAGTCATAAGGGGAAAATACCTAGCCATCCAAGCCTCACCCAAAAGAATAGAACGACCTAAAATGCAGTCTTTATTTTCTCACCTCAAGAAGCTGGAGTTGGAACAGAAGAACAGGCCTAACCCACGCACGAGAAAGCAGCTGATCAAGATTAGAGCAGAGATCAGTGAATTAGAAACCAGGAGCACAGTAGAGCAGATAACAGAACTAGAAGCTGGTTCTTTGAAAGAATAAGTAAGATCAATAAGCCACTGGAAAGACTTATTCAAAAGAATACAGAAAGGACCCAAATTAATAAAATTATGAATGAAAGGGGAGAGGTCACAACAAACACCAATGAAATAGGAAGGATCTTTAGAAACTATTATCAACAACTTTATGCCAATAAATTAAACAACCTGGAAGAAATGGATGCCTTTCTGGAAACCAATAAACCACCAAGACTGAAACAGGAAGAAACTGATTATTTAAACAAACCGATTAATTATGAAGAGATTGAAGCAGTGATCAAAAACCTCCCCAAAAACAAGAGTCCAGGGCCTGACAGATTCCCCGGGGAATTCTACCAAACATTCAAAGGACAACTAATACCTATTCTCCTGAAGCTGCTTCAAAAAATTGAAACAGAAAGAAAACTACCAAAATCATTCTATGAGGCCAGTATTACCTTGATCCCCAAACCAGGCAAAGACCCCAACAAAAAGGAGAATTACAGACCAATACACCTGATGAATACGGACATCAGAATTCCCAAGATCCTAACTAACAGGATCCAACACTACAGTAAAAGGATTATCCATCATGACCAAGTGGGTTTCATCCCTGGGATGCGAGGGTGGTCAAAATTCGCAATCGATCAGTGTGATAGTTCATATCAACAAGAAAAGAGTCAAGAACCATATGAGCCTCTCAATAGATGCATTTAACAAAATACAGCATCCTTTCCTGATGAAAACTCTTCAGAGTGTAGGGATAGAGGGTACATTCCTCAATCTCATAAAAACCATCTATGAAAAGCCTACAGCAAATCTCATTCTCAATGGGGAAAAGCTGGAAGCCTTTCCCTTAAGATCAGGAACACAACAAGGATACCCACTCTCGCCATTATTATTCAACGTAGTACTAGAAGTCCTTGCAACAGCAATTAGAAAACAAAAAGGGAAAAAAGGTATTCAAATCGGCAAAGAAGAAGTCAAACTGTCTCTCTTCGAAGATGACATGATGCTCTATATGGAAAACCGAAAAGAATCCACCCCCAAATTGCTAGAACTTATAGAGCAATTCAGTAATGTGGTGGGATACAAAATCAAAGCTCAGAAATTAGTTGCATTTCTATACACGAATAATGAGACTGAAGAAAGAAATTAGGAAATCCATTCCATTTACAGTAGCACCAAAAACCATACGTTATCTCGGAATTAACTTAACCGAGACGTAAAGGATCTATATTCTAGAAACTACAAATCACTCTTGAAAGACATTGAGGAAGACATAAAAAGATGGAAAAATATTCCATGCTCATGGATCGGAAGAATTAACATAGTTAAAATGTCCATGCTACCCAGAGCAATCTACACTTTCAATGCCATCCCTATCAAAATACCAATGACATTTTTCAAAGAACTGGAACAAAGAGCCCTTAAATTTGTGTGGAACCAGAAAAGGCCCCAAATCGCCAAGGAATTGTTGAAAAGGAAAAACAAAGCTGGGGGCATCACAATGCCGGATTTTGAGCTGTACTACAAAGCTGTGATCACAAAGACAGCATGGTACTGGCACAAAAACAGACACAGAGACCAATGGAACAGAATAGAGAACCCAGAAATGGACCCTCGGCTCTGTGGGCATCTAATCTTTGACAAAGCAGGAAAAAACATCCAGTGGAAAAAAGACAGTCTCTTCAATAAATGGTGCTGGGAATACTGGACAGCTATATGCAAAAGAATGAAACTTGACCACTCTCTCACACCATACACAAAAATAAACTCCAAATGGATGAAAGACCTCGATGTGAGACAGGAATCCATCAGAATCCTAGAGGAGAACATAGGCAGCAAGCTCTTTGACATCGGCCACAGCAACTTTTTTCATGACACATCTCCAAAGGCAAGAGAAACAAAAGAAAAAATGATCCTGTGGGACTTCATCAAGATAAAAAGATTCTGCACAGCCAAGGAAACAGTCAAGAAAACAAAGAGGCACCCCACAGAATGGGAGAAGATATTTGCATACGACACCACAGATAAAACATTAGTATCCAAGATCTACACAAAACTTCTCAAACTCAATACATGGGAAAAAATAATCAAATCATAAAATGGGCAGAAGATATGAACAGGCAGTTTTCCAATGAAGACATACAAATGGCTAACAGACACATGAAAAAATGTTCACAATCATTAGCCATCAGGGAAATTCAAATCAAAACCACATTGAGATACCACCTTACGCCAGTTAGAATGGTAAAAATGGACAACGCAGGAAATAACAAACTTGGAGAGGATGTGGAGAAACGGGATCCTTCTTACATTGTTGGTGGGAATGGAAGTTGGTACAGCCACTTTGGAAAACAGGGTGGAGGTTCCTTAAAAAGTTAAAAATTGAGCTACCCTATGACCCAGCCATTGCACTACTGGGTATTTACCCCAAAGATACAGACGTAGTGAAGAGAAGGGCCTTATGCACTCCAATGTTCATAGCAGCATTGTCCACAATAGCCAAATTGTGGAAGGAGCTGAGATGCCCTTCAACAGATGACTGGATTAAGAAGATGTGGTCCATATATACAATGGAATATCACTCAGTTATCAGAAAGAACGATTACTCAACATTGGCAGTAAGATGGAAGGGACTGGAGGAGATTATGGTAAGTGAAATAAGTCAAGCAGAGAAAGACAATTATCATATGGTTTCACTCACTGATGGAACATAAGAAATAGCAGGAAGATCGGTAGGAGAAGGAAGGGAAGAATGAAGGGGGGTAAACAGAAGGGGAATGGACTATGAGAGACTGTGGACTATGGGAAACAAACGGAGGGCTTCAGAGGAGAGGAGGGTTGGGGGATTGGGAGAGACCGGTGATGGGTATTAAGGAGGGCACGTATTGCATGGTGCACTGGGTGTTATACGCAAATAATGAATCCTGGAACATTACATCAAAAACTAAGGATATGCTGTATGGTGACTAACATAACATAATAAAAAATTATTATTAAAAAATGTAAAAAAATAAAATAATAAAATCTACAGAATGTCCGGCCCACTATCAGCACATCTAAGATAGTAAAAGACGTATTCTCATTAAGTGTAAAAATTTACACTATAAATTGTTGTAAACCATAAAATAATAAGGTTGCAACATACCAAAAAAAGTCAGTATTTTCATGTACACTATAGTCAATTAGAAAACATCAGAAAAGATTCAAATTCCAAATAATCAACGTAACCTGAAATAATCAAGATCCAGATGAAGACAATTTTAAAACAGGCCTGTCACATAAAAGCAGTACTGAACAATAGAAAGGCATGTAATTCCTGAATAGAAATTCAGTATCATAAAGCTGTCAATGTAAAGCATGACAGACAATGGAACGGTATGCAGCTATTTAAACTGATCCTATATATCTGTATTTCATTCCAAATTAGATCAGTGCATTAGTTGATTCCTCAATTTTTAATGTATACTTGTCCAAACAAAATCTTACCTTTTTATTCAAAGTCCAGCACAAAGCTACCTCCTTTATGGCCTTTCCTAATCTCAGGAATGGTACCGGTTGCTTTGTCCTCTTCATTTCCATCTTCAGAGGTGTATCACACTCTTATACTAATTATTTTACTCTGCCTTGTTTATTCTTTCTATGCTCATCTCCAAACCATGATAAGCTACTTAAGGGCAGAATCATTTCCATAGCGGCTATCACATGATAGATATTTTCATGTTTGTTGGAAGCACAAATGGCTACTAAATATTTTTAAATGTTCTTATTTTATTACTAGTCATAAAAATCCACTAGAGAATAAAGATAATACGACTTTAAAAAAATCATATCAGCAACAATTTAAAAGAATGGGATTACGCAGTACCAATAAAGGCAGAGCAAAAGGAGTGTTACGTATTTCTCCATGAGGACAGAGATCACCAGGGAAAGCAATTTGGCAGTATGAGAAGAACCTTAAAACAATTCAAACACGTAGGCCTAGTAATTGTACTTCTAAAAAAAAAAATGAGAAATAAAGAAAGACCTTAGGTACAGAGACAGACGATTATTACAGAAATTATCTAGAATAAGGAAATGGCTGAATTATGGCACAAATTATATAGCCAGTAAACAAACAAACACACTCATACAGGAAAAAACAGAAAAGTAAAATGTCAAAATTTTGCTAGTAGTTGTCTACAAAGAGTAGGGTTAAGTTGTATTTTCTTCTTTATAATATTCTATGTTTTCCAAAGTACTTTCATAATCAGGACAACAAAAACTGATGAAGGAAAGAATGATGGGAAGAAAGAGTCCTTACCTAGGGAGGTCACATTTCCATAATTCTCCAACATCACATCCCAGTACAAAGCCCTCTGAATCGGGCCCAGACACTCCCATTCCTCTGAAGTGAAGCATACTGATACCTCCTCAAACATCACCAACTCCTGAAATAACAGGTATGTGTGAGATTATCCATGCCCAGGAGCTCCTCTATTGAAAAGTTCCTTTCACTTCTGGGAAAGGGCACATTATGAGGCCATGAGGCAAGCAAGGGCTATCAGAGAGACATAAGGAAACCTCACATAAAGTCTACCTTCCAGTCGCAAGAACTCTGATTTACAGATAGGAAGTGACTGGGCCCCAAAGACCAGGATGATAGAAGACACCTCAGCCACAGTTTGGTAGTGCAGAAAGGGCCTTAGGAAGGAAAGAGAATGCAAACCTACCTGGGGTTGGGCTGTTAGGAGCATGAGGGCCATTAATTGATTTCTTGGGTTCTCTTCCTGGGAAAGGGCAGAAGCTTCACAGGTAGGCGAATCTGAGGAAGGAGCATAAGCTGCATGTGAAATTACTGCTGTTCCTGACCATTAATCCAAGTCCCATTTCTTCTATAAACAAGGAATTCAGAAAGACCCAGAACTTCCAGGACTAGACAATGATGGCTATAAAATGACTTACAAACCTCTTCTGAGTGACACCCATGTACAGGACTGGAATAATAAAAGAACAGAAATAAGAATGGATAAAAGGTCACGGAGACCCAGGAAAGGATAGGTGAGGAAATAACAGAAGAACTTGGTTCCATAAGGGTTTCATATACAAGACAGAAGAGGAGGCAACTAACTGCAAGTTGGGGGAGGAGCCATAATAAAGATCCTGTGAAAGTCCAAAGCCAGGATCACTAAGTACCATGTGGAGGATCCTGGAGACTGAACATCACTGGGTCAGTAAAAGGATTTTGGCAAATTTCGGTCGCTATGTGGCTGCCAATGTGTGCATGAGGAACTGCTGTTCCTGGAGTGCTCATCCCTTCCTGAAGAATGTCCTGGTCCTGAACAAGAACTGGAACCTAGGAACAAGCAAAACAAAATAAGCTGACTCTTCTTGTATCTCCAGAAAATAGACTCACCTAACCATCATGGACCTCTTTCTGCCCACAAACTAGAACTGTGAGATCACAGACCCACCTCAAGCATGGAGCATCAAAACAGCAGTAAAGCTTTGCCTTGAGAACAATGGAGCTGGCCCTCTAGCCTCACTCAGAGGGTGACCGCTCCCACTGAGACTGAACAGAACCGTGGAAACAGAAGCGAGATCTGGGTGCGGGCTAAGGAGGGAATGGGAAGTAACAAGTAATAATTAGGAGTATGGGTTTTAGCTTCAGAGCAGTTTTAGAGCAGACTTGGGTTCAATACACTCTTCTACTTATTTACCCCTTTATTATCCCTTCCTGCTCCAGTAGAAGGAACACCAGAATCTAGACACATGGTTTTGCTGCTAGCTAGATATCTGACATAAGGCAATCCAGTGAATCTTTCTCTGCCTCCACTTTCCTATCTCTCAAATAAGGATGGATTAGTGCCTAGTAATGAAATACATAGCTCTAAAACTCTTCATTTTTATGATTAAAATAAACAAGCCCATTCTTAGTGCCACTCCCAAGTTTAAGTTATGTTTCAGACTTCTTATATACAAAAGTTTCTAGTGGACTACAGACTGACAGAGATCTCACGCACACTAGGAAATATATCAAGATTCCAATTTAATGGTCAAGGATATAAAATCTTTCCAGAAGTAAATATCTCAACCCAATCCCTTGGCCCACAGAATCCCCAGTAGGGGCACACAGGGGGAGGTCCTGCCAGATTTAGAAAGCTTCATTCTTGCTGTCCCACTGCCTTTTATACTCCAAGCTTACATCATCCTTCCTAACAAACTTCTACAGATAATGCATATGCTTCTATTTAAGGGAACACTTAGAAACATTATGTTCTTCAGGTTATTCAACCAAACTCTGCATTAGCAAGCATCATCCAGAGGGATAAAGTGAAGTCAATGCCTTTTTGCTAATTCTGAATTAGGCCCAAGACGTCAGTCATAAATCCTTTTCTCTGCAGACAGTCTATGATCTCAAATAGCTCATGAACCTGCTGTAAAAAGCATTAGGGTTGCTAATGAGCTATTAATTGTTTATGAAAATTACAGGATCACCCTCCAGCCCAGCCTGCCCTGCCTGAATTTTCTCCTTCCTTCCACCCCAAATCTCTCCCCTTGCCCTTTCTCACTTTTAGTGCTGGTCCATCGAGGTCTTTCTGTAGCTCCTCTACCAGGGCCACGGCCTCCTCACCACTCCCAGGGCGATGAATCTGCACCCAGGTCCGAATCTCCCCGGGAAGGATGCTCAGGAACTGCTCCAGGACCAGCAGCTCCAGGATCTGGGCCTTAGTACGTGCTTCTGGCCGCAGCCACCGACGACAGAGCTCCCGGAGCCGGCTCAGTGCCTCCTGAGGTCCAGATGTCTCATGGTAACGTAACTGTCTAAAGTGCAGGTGAGAGGTCTCCCAAACAGAGGAGCTGCTTCCTTGGAAGCTGGTTCCCCATTTCCAGGTATCATCCTTCCCTTTAACAAGACCCTCTTGTCTCAGAGCACTGTGGGCCCAATTTTCTCTTGTCATTGTCGTCCTTTAAGAAAGGCTCCTCTCCAGGCCCCTTCAATCCTTGCTTGACTTCTTCCTTAAAGCTTGGAGAACATCAGCTAGAAGACCTCAGGAAATCACTGATAAAGTTAACCCAAAGCAATAACCAAGATTTCCAGAACCCAGTCAGTTTCTAGTGATGAAGAGAACCTCCCTGAATGCAAGGTTCTAGGTTTCGGGCAGTGCCTCTTCTGACAGAAGCCTAAGGGTCTAAGGACACAGACACTCATGCTACCCAGACCACTGCTGCCACCAAAGTCATGAAGTCCGTTTAGTCTTTATTCACAATGTCTCCTCCACCTAATTATAATAAATATTTACCACTCTAACAATGGACATCCTGGCTATTCCTGTGTGACCCTGAACAAGTTACCTCACTTCTGAGTCTGTTTCTTAACCTGAAGAATAGGGGTAATAATACTCCTACTATATAGCCTTGTGTAAGCATTTGGTATTTACACAGATTTCAAGTTTTAAACAGTGCCTGGTATATGGACTCAAATGTTAGTTATTATCTCTCTATAACTAGAACTCTTTCCTATGTTCTGTACAGTCAACAAGTAAGGTCTTAATCCTGATACACCTGAGATAAAATCCTAACACCTTCACAATTAACAAAGAAAGGCTGAGCTAAGTTAGCATTACTGTACACACTTTGAATTCTCTGAAAATTGTTCATTACATCAATCAATATATTTAGATAAATTTGACTTTTATTATATAAAACTTAGGCTTGTGGCTCTCTAAAAATCTTTTTTTTAGAAATAACATTTATTTTTCTTATTACAAAACATAAAATTTGTAAAATCAGAAAAGACAAAACTAGAGAATAATCACAGCTATTGTTTTGTTCTATGTTCCTCTGATCATCTGCACCAACTGGGATCACAAGATTGGAACCAACAGTACATCTCTGTAACTTGCTTTTCACACGTTATCTTGTAAACATGTATTATATAACCCTCAACATTACTTTAAGAGCATATGAGCCCATTCACACTTAAGTGAAATTATTTATAATTTCCTCCTATTATAAAGTAGGCCACAATGACTATCCTTGCTAATGAACTTTTGGTTACATCTCTGCTTATATTTCAGGAAAAATTCCAGAAAAAAAACAACTGTTGGGCTGGAAGGTACAAATAGTTTTAAGCTTTTGAGATTATAACAGTTATATCACTGTCAATGACATATGAAAGCACCCTCACTAATTTTATTTAACACCTGGACCCTTACAGAGCATGTTTATAACTAAGCAGAGGAGGCAGAAATATAAACACAATTTTGATATAGTATATAAATAAAATTTATAGGTCATACAAGCACAGAAAGAATTCATAAAGGGTTATTTTGGATTGGACTTTAAAGAAAAATAAAAAGACCATTGGAGTATTAGGCAAGCCATTCCAGGAAGAACTGTATTTTCAAAAGCATGGGAACAGTAGCACATACAGCTCTATTAGAAATGTACTTAGGGAGGAGGGAAGGAGGGAGGGAGGGACGGAGGGAGGGAAGGAAGGAAGGAAGGAATATGCTTTGCAAACCAGAGAAGGGAGGTAAACTCTGGAGGCAAGGCTGTAGGAGTAGAGTCAAGAGGTAAACAGAAGTCAAATTCTAACGGCCCTTAAAAGGCAGAACAAGAGGGTGTGATCATGTACTGTATGTGATACGCAACGACTAAAGAGATTTTACTTTATATTTTTCCTTGTTATTTTTTTAAATAGGTAATACTCTTTCAAAATTTTAAATTATAAATTGCATACTGTGTAAAGCTTCCTTCTCCCCAGTAGTTTCTTATGTATCTTTCCAGCTATTTATGTTTATACAATTAAGTATAATAAATATTGTTTTGTATTTCTTTTTTTTTTACAAATGGTAGAACACCAGGAATCTTTCACTGTATCTTCCTTTTCCCAATTAACAATGTATCTTAGGGCCACCTGGCTGGCTCAGTCAGTGCAGCATGGGACTCTTAATGTCAGGGTTGTGAATTTGAGCCCCACATTGGCTGTAGAGATTACTTAAAAATAAAATCTTAAAAAAAAAAAAAAAGGGTATCTTAGAAATCTTTCCTGTCACACATAGCCCCTCCTGTCTTTTTACTGATGCACGGTATCATTATACAGGTGAATCATAATTTATTTACCTACTCTATCACAGATGGGCAGTTTTCAATCTTTTCTTATGAAAAATAATATTATCATTAAAAACCTTGAGCACACATCAATTTGCATGTGTGTAGGCATATACATGAAAAGTTCCTCAAAGAACTGCTGGATCAAAATTTATGTGACCTTATAAATTTTTTTTAGATTTTATTTATTTATTTGATAGAGAGAGAGGGAGCAAGCACAAGCAGGGGGAGGAGAAGGGAGAGGGGAAGCTTACCAGGGGGCCTGACATGGGGCTCAATCCCAGGACCCTGGGATCGTGACCTGAGCCAAGGGCAGACACCCAACTGACTGAGCCACCCAGGACCCTGTGACTTTATCATTTTGATATTGCCAATTAGTCCTTCTTTGGGCCTGGACTAATTTACAGTTTACACTCCAAGCATGAGCAGTATGGGAGTGCCTTTCTCCTCACTCCTTCACCAAATCTAACTTGCATTTTAAGTGAGTGAATGTATTTTTAAAAGTCATTTATATTTTATATTCTGTTACCTATTCATATCTTTTGCACATGTTTCTATTGGAATGTTTGGTCTTATTAATGTGTACACACTCTTTACATTATAAGAAAATTAGTCCTTTGTTACAAGGGGAGTGGCAAATTTTTCCTCTTCTCATGTCTTTGCCATACACTTCATGAGACTTAGCTTGTATTTGTTTTGCCACGCAACCAATCTTTTTCTTAATGCTCTAGGTTCTGCGTCATAGTTAGAAAGGCCTTTCCCACTCTGAGCATGAATGAAGTATTAACTAACAGGATCAAAAATCTATATGGGAGGGGGGCGCCTGGGTGGCACAGCGGTTAAGCGTCTGCCTTCGGCTCAGGGCGTGATCCCGGCGTTACGGGATCGAGCCCCACATCAGGCTCTTCTGCTATGAGCCTGCTTCTTCCTCTCCCACTCCCCTGCTGTGTTCCCTCTCTCGCTGGCTGTCTCTATCTCTGTCGAATAAATAAATAAAATATTAAAAAAAAAATCTATATGGGAGGAATGATGGGGGAGGGAGGACTAGATCTCAGGAAGGTCAGTAAAGTTTTTACAATGGTCTAAACAAATGATTAAGTTCTAAACTAAGTAGCACTAGGGATAACATAATTGAGAAAAACTGAGCAGTTCTTGGTAACTGATCTGGGGGTGATGGAAAGGAACTTTCGAAAAGGATTTCTATCCCACCTTCACAGACAGAAAGACTCAATATTGTCAAAGTGCCAGTTCTTCCCTATTTTATCAATAGTTCAGCGCAACTCCAATGAAAACCTCAGCCAGTTATTTTGTGGATACCAACAAACTCATTCTACAGTTTACAGTAGAGGCAAAAGGCCCAGAAGAGCCAGCACGACATTGAAGGAGAAGAACAAAGCTGAAGAACTGACACCACACATGAAGCGTTATGACAAAACTATAGTAATCAAGATAGTGTGGTACTGGCGACAAAATAAATTAATGGAACAGAATGCAGAGCCCAGAAATAGATGCACACAAATAAAACTGTTATTTGATAAAAGAGCAAAGGCAATACAGTGGAACAAAGCCTTTTTGGCAAATGGTGCCAAGATAACTGGACATCCACATGTAAAAAAATGAACCTAGACACAAATCTGACACCCTTCCTAAAAATTAACTCAAAATGGATCTCAATGTGAAATGAAAACTATAAAATCCCTAGAAGATAAAAGAGGGGAAAACTTAAATGATCTTGGGTATGGTGATGACTTTTTAGATACAACACAAAAGGTGTGATCCATGAAAAAAATAGTAAGCTGGAATTTGATAAAATTTAAAAACTTCTGCTTTGTGAAAGACATTATCAAGAGAATGAGAAGACAAGCCACAGACTGAGAAAAATATTTACAAAAGGCATACATAACTGATAAAGAACTGAACTCTTAAAACTCAACAATAAGAAACAAACAACTCAATTTTAAAAAATGGCCCAAAGACCTTAATAGATACCTCACCAAAGAAGATATACAGATTCTAAACAAGAACATGAAGAGATGCTCCACGTCCTATGTCATCAGGGAAATGCAAGTTAAAACAATAAGATACCACTACACACCTATTATGATAGCCAAAATCCAGGATACACCAAAACACATCCAGACAACACCAAATACTGGTGAGGATGTGAAGCAACAGGAACTCTCATTCAGTACCAGTGGGAATGCAAAATTGTACAGCCAACTTTGGAAGACAGCTTGGCAGTTTCTTGTAAAACTAAACATACTCTTTACCATACAATCTGGCAATCGTGCTCCTTGGTATTTATTAAAAGGAGTTAAAAACATATGTCCATACAAAAACCTGGGCACAGATGTTTATAGCAACATTATGCATAACTGCCAAAACCTAGAAGCAACCAAGATGTCCTTCAGTAGGTGAATGGATAAACTGTGGTCCATCCCACCAATGGAGTATTATTCAGCACTAAAAGGAAAAGAGCCGTCAAGCCATGAAAAGATACGGAGGAATCTTAAAATGCCTATTACTAAGTGAAAGAAGCCAATCTGAAAAGACTATATACTATACAATTCCAACTACATGGCATTCTGGAAAAGGTAAAACGTTGGGGTTGGTAAAAAGGTCAATAGCTGCCAGGGGCTGGGAGGAGAGAGGGATGAATAGGCAGAGCAAAGAGGATTTTTAGGACAGTGAAACCACTCTGCACGATACTATAATGGTGGCTACATTATATATGTCATTTTACATTTGTCCGAACCCACAGAATGTATAATACCAAGAGTAAACCCTAATGTAATGACTATGGAATTTGGGTGATTATGACGTGTCAATGTAAGCTCACTGATTTTAACAAATGTACCAGTCTGGTGGGGGATGTTATTAGTGAGGAAAGCTATGCATGAATGGGGGTAGAACGTGTTTTCTGCTCAATTTTGGTATGAAACCAGAACTGCTCTAAAGAATAAAGTCTATTTTGAGATAAATAAAACTTGGGGGAAAAGGATTTTTACAGTAAATTATTAGAATTCTATTTACTCTTACTTCACAGATACAAATAAATCTTAAAACATACAGTTTGCTTGCTTCTCACGAAAGGCTTGCGAGCTATAAGTTAGAAAAAACAAAAGAAGGCTCAGAGGAGCTAAGCAGTTCAAGGCCATTGGACTGGTTAAGTTGTGGGAGCAAATTCTGAAATCACGGAATCGAATTTCAAAAGTCCAAAATACTTCCATCTAAAGATTTCTGAGAGCCAAACAACATTCATTCTAAAGCAGTAGCTTCCAAACGCCAGTTCATTATAAAGATTTAGTCTGGCAAACTGTAAAACGAAAAATACAGTAACTGTACACAGTCACTGATAGAGGTTGGCAATGACCTTTCTTGCAAAGAACGGCATTTATTCTGAGTTTACAGTGTCAGTACCTGGCGTTAAAATACATTCCCTTAAGTAATTGTGGCATGGGTAGTGTGAGTTTGCTTTTTAAATACCATTATAGGGGCGCCTGGGTGGCACAGCGGTTAAGCGTCTGCCTTTGGCTCAGGGCGTGATCCCGGAGTTATGGGATCAAGCCCCACATCAGGCTCCTCCGCTATGAGCCTGCTTCTTCCTCTCCCGCTCCCCCTGCTGTGTTCCCTCTCTCGCTGGCTGTCTCTATCTCTGTTAAATAAAGAAATAAAATCTTTAAAAAAAAAACCATTATAATACAAAATTAAAAGATGGAAATTATTCCATCCCTACCAAAAAACAAAACAAACAAACAAAAAGTCCCTGGGAGTCTGGCTGCCACCGGTCTAGGTCTCAAGCTGTCTCTACCAGCCTCAGAAAAGCCTGAGGAAAAGCAGAAAGGCCTGGCTACTGAGGCAGCTGTCCTCATTGTCTGACTCGAGCACCACAGACACACACGGACTCAGATGTGCGGTCCTCACTACCTTCCCCAGGCCGGCATCTGCCCAAGCCGAGGCCAGGGCGTCCACGCCAACACAGAGCTGAGGAGGGACCGTGCTGGGGGTCAGTGCCGGAGACCGGCCGGCGAGAGTTGCGCAGCCCTACGGAGCTTAAGCCCCTACCCCGGGCCGCCCTCCGCGCCTGCCCACCCGACCGGAGCCCATCCCGCTCACCAGGGATTCCCGCTGCGCCTCCGGCTTTGGGTACCGTCGCCTGGGCGTCAGGACGCCCAGAGATGACACGGAACCGCACGCGAAGGCAGCCAAGGTTCAGAATAATGGCTGACCTGTGGGTACCGCTACTTCCGGTTGCTCACCAACCCCTCCCATTGCTGGCTCTCTGGGAAGCCACATCTCTATGATCCCTCGTGTTCGCCAGAGGAGGCGAGAACCGCAGAGCTTCTGGGCCCCTGGTTTTCATTTCTCCCACAGAACTGGTGGGATTCGTTGCATTCCAGACTTGAAGGATGCATAGGTGAATAACGTGGCCCGGGCCCTCAGGACGCTTGTTACCTCCTAAATGAGTTGTACCTACTATCTTAGCTTGTACGACCTGGACTTCTACATAGAAGGTCATGGCTCTTGAGTACGCTATGCTTGGGAGAGGTCCATAGGCGGTAGTTCTGAAATCAATCTAGTATCTCCTAGCCTTAGAAGTGGTTGGGAAGCAGAACAAAATGTAACTGAGGCCCTTCCCAATCCAAGAGATTGTACAGATACTTCTTTTTGGGGTACTGGAAAATAATGGAAATAGTTACTACACAGGTGAAGGGATCATTTCTCAACATTAAATTCTTTGAGTCAAATATTAAAAGCTTTTGAAACCATATGCTAATCATTTACTCATTTGTGGAACATAAGGAATAGCAGGGAGATCGGTAGGAGAAGGAAGGGAAGATTGAAGGGGGGGGTAAACAGAAGGGGGAATGAACCACGAGAGACCATGGACTCTGGGAAACAAACTGAGGGTTTCAGAGGGGAGGGGGAAGAGGGGATGGGCTAGCCCAGTGATGGGTATTAAAGAGGGCACGCATTGCATGGAGCACTGGGTGTTATACGCAAACAATGAATCATGGAACACTACATCAAAAACTAAGGATGTACTATATGGTGACTAACATAACATAATAAAAAATTTTTTAGATAAATAAAAGCAGCTTTTGCTTGTTACCTGAAAAATATGCCATCTGTGCTCTATACCACAGTCACCTCTGCCGACCTGTGATTTTTGTGCAATTCTTGAGGAATGGTTCTATCCATCCTGACAGCCTTCCATTTGTAGTGTGCACTATGACAACTCAGTCTGTTTTGTTTCAGGGCTTTCTCTACCAGCCAGGTCTTAGGTACTGCCTGGAAAAAGTGGGTGAGAATAACACCCCCAAGAGCAACCTTAAAAGAATGACAAATAACAATTGGTGCATAAAATGCCCAAGCATCCTGTGCTTTGACAAGAAAATTCTCAGCTACGTCCTACTTGGATCCTTAGGGGGCCCCTAGTGAGATTGAGCCTTAGTTGCTCACAGTAGAATCACTCAATAATTCACACTTTATTGGCTTGTCCTTTATTGCCTGTCTTGTTCTGCCTGCTGTCTCCTCCCTTCTGCTTCCTGGGATCACCTCCCAAATAACTTACCTACTCCTAAGGACTTGTGTCAGGCTCTGCTTTTGGAGAAACCTAAACTTACAATCAACATTTTATATTCAAATAAGAGTGTGTCCTTCCACGATGCCCAATTTTGTAAACACTCATGTATCAGTCTGATTGGAGACTAATTATCTTATTCCAGAGGGTCCAGGAGCCAATTCTTTAACCTCTAAGTTAGATAGGACTTTACACAGGGACACATATTATCAAGCTTTATTAATACATTTCATCCTCCTGAATGATACAATAACGAGGAAAAGAAGCATCCCTGGTCAAAGAGGGGTCTATGGTTAAAATTTCTTACCACTATGAGAAGGGATCCAAGCCGAACCAGGTAGAAGAGACAGTGAGAAACAGGTCCTCGTGGAGAATCCACCTCGATGGATGGCATTCTGGGAGCCCCAAGAACAGAAATAAATGAATACTTACCCCAGTGTTGCACTGTGAATGTAACTTAGTTGCTCCATATATACATGTTTTCTCTCTACTCTTTTCACTGCTGTTCAGCTGTGAGGAAGAATTTTCTGTCCCCCTCATAGCTTCTTCAATTTCTGTTCCATCATATTTTATTTGCTGTGTCTCCTAATGGCTTAGCTTCTTTCCATACATCATTCCACCTTCAGTTCCTGCTTTTAACTGTCTTGTTTTTGCCCTACTCCTAATTCAGAATTTCCATAGAGAGGTACTCCTGTTGGCTCAGCCATTAAATATCATCTCTGGGCAGAGCTTTGTCTGCACTACCCCCCCACCCCGCCATAGCAGAGGATGATATTTAACCTAGAGGTAAGCTACACATGGGTCTAGTGCCTGTCTCTGATTCAATCTCCTGTGGTCCATTACAGAATAAGTAGGGTCACTTGGCAAAAAATATGGTTACCTCAGCTTCCCCCTCAGCTAAAACTGGGTCAGGGAAGCCTCCTGGAAAAGGCCTTTTGGCAAAGCAGTTTCTGTGATTGACTAGGCGAGGACAGTAGTCAACTGTGGAGAAGGTGGGCTTATATAGTCAGGGACACAGACATCTTCAACTTCTCACATACTAAAACGGTATGATAGTTTATGGCCCTGGTTAAAACTAGATTGAAAGGAATCAACATTTTCATGTTTAGTAATCATGACTATGATTACTCTGTCATCTTGCATATTTGACTTGAAGTGCTTGCCACCTCTTTGTCTCCCCAACATCTTCTCTGAGAGCTATGGTACCATAATATGTCATGGTTGCAAAGGACCTTAGAGTTAATCATTTTACCAAGGATCTTACTTCTGTAATATAACACCACAAACTTGTCTCTTCCTTTTCAATTGCCCCTCTAGTTTGACTGTGATGGTTCAACATTTGTCTGTCCTGATATCTCTTCTACTCCCCTAAATTGATCAACTTTCCCCTTTCTATTTTTTTCTGTCCCTGAAGAAAAAAAAAAAGAGCTGTTTCCAATTCCCCATCCTGTTCTCAATGTGTCACTTCGTTCCTTACCCATAATGTGAAGGTTTTTGTTTTTGTTTAGAGGTTTAGGTTTCTTGGTGATCCTGTTTCCACCACAGGACAACACTTAGTAAAAGTCGTTTTCTTCTTTCTTTTCACACTAGATGGGAACAGGATGCGGAGTTCAGAGTTGACTTCAAAGAAGGAAATTTCTAAAAGATCAGAATCATCTAATTGTACATCAGGAGGACTCTGTGAGGTGGTTCCTGGGGGATCAGAAGCTAGATGCCTATAAAAGCCAACCCTCACATGAAGAAGGAAGTAGACTGGAAAGCGATTTCTTGGAAGTAATAGGCAAGGAATCTTAAAAACACACAAAAGTGTGGATGTGCTGAATATAAGGAACTTTGGGAACATCCTAATATGTCCTTCTGAACATCAAGGAGTTCTGAAGGTGTAGAAATTCTATCCATTTGGTGAATGTGGCAAATCTATTAAGTAGAGCTCACCCCTCATTGGGCATTAAAGAATCCACACTGAAGAGAAGCCCTATGAATGTAATGAGTGTGGTAAAACCATCAGGCAGAACTTTCCACTCAATGTATTTTTTTACCTCAGACATTGTAATTTTCATGTCTAGCAGTTCAATTTGAGTCTTTTTTTATTTCTTGTATGTCTGAAAGTTTAATCTTTCCTCTGGGTTTTTGATTACATGATATATAATTATAACTTTTAATATCCTTGTTGGTTGATTCTAACACCTGTATCAGTTCTGGGTCAGCTTTGATTGATTTTGTGTGTCTGTAAATATAGGCTGTATTTCCTATTTGTTTGCATGCCTGGTAATAAGCGTATGCCAGATATTTTTAATTTTACTTTGTTACCTGGATATATTTTGTTCCTAAAAATATTCTTGAGCTTTTTTTTAAAGAGTGATGCAGTTAAGTTACATTAGGGTCAGAGAACATACTTTATTATTTCAATCCATTTAAAAGTATTGAAGTTTGTTTTATGGCCTACTATATGGTCTATCCTGGAGAATGTTCTGTGTCCACTTGAGAGAAATGTATATTATGTTGCTCTTAGGTAGAGTGTCCTAGAGACGTATGTTAGGTCTCTTTGGATAAAGCGTTCAAGTCCTCAATTTCTTTGTTGATCTTCTCTGATTTTTCTATCCACTCTTGAAAATAGAGTATTGGTGTTTCCAGCTATTGTTGAATTGAAATGTCTATTTCTCCTTTCATTCCTATTTTTCCTTCATATATTTTGGGAGTCTTTTATTAGATGGATATATAACTGTTTTATCTTCCTGATGGATTAACTCATCTTTCCATATCATTATGAGATGTACCTCTTCATCTCTAATAACATTTTTCCTGTTTCAAAGTCTATTTTGTCTGATATTAGCATAACCAATCCAGCTTTCTTATGGTTGCTCTTTGCATGATAGATATTTTTCTATCCTTTTACAGTTAATCTATTTGTATCTTTGAACCTAAACGGTGTCTTCTGTAGAAATATATATATTGTTTCTTTATCCAATCCGATCTCTCTTCTTTTTTATTTGATTGCTTAACCCATTCACATTCAATGTCATTATTGGTGTGTTCTAGGTGTTTATCCAAAGGATACAAAAATAGTGATTCAAAGGGGCACATGCATCATCATGTTTATAGCAGCAATGTCCACAATAGCCAAAATATGGAAAGAGCCCAGATGTCCATCAACAGATGAATGGATAAAGAAGTGCTGTGTGTGTAGTATGTATATATACATATATTATGGAACATTACTCAGTCATCAAAAAGAATGAAATCTTGCCATTTGCAGCAATATGGATTGAACTAGAGGGTATTATGCTAAACAAAAGAAGTCAGTCAGAGAAAGACAAATACCATATGATTTCACTCATATGTGGAATTTAAGAAACAAAACAGATGAACATAGGGGAAGGGAAAGAAAAATAAAATAAGATGAAAACAGAGAGGGAAGCAAACCATACAGGCTCTTAACTGTAGGAAACAAACAGGGTTGTTGGAGGGGAGGAGGGTGGGGGGATGGGGTAATTGGGTGATGGGCATTAAGGAAGGTACTTGATGTAATGAGCACTGGGTGTTATATGCAACTGATGAATCACTAAACTTTACCTCTGAAACTAATAATACAGTATATGTTAACTAAATTGAATTTAAATTAAGAAATGTTTAATGTCATTATTGGTATAGTTCGTTTATATTTGCCATTTTACCTTTTATTTTTCATACATCTCATGTCTTGTTTCTCTTGTCCCCCTTTACTTCTTTCATTTGCATTAAGTGAATATTCTAATATGTTAATTCCCTTAGTGATTTTTTTCATTGCATATTTTATATTATTACTTAGTGGTTGTTCTTTATATCTTGAGTTATGAGAATCTACTTCAGATTTACAGTAACTTCCAGTGAGATACAGAACTCCTGTGTAGCTCCTGCCCACATAGCTTTATTTCCTTCCCCCCCTTTTGTGCTATTGTTTTTTTTTTTTTAAGATTTTATTTATTTATTTGACAGAGAGAGACAGCCAGCGAGAGAGGGAACACAAGCAGGGGGTGTGGGAGAGAAGAAGCAGGCTCCCAGCGGAGGAACCCGGTGCAGGGCTCGATCCTAGGACCCTGGGATCATGCCCTGAGCCGAAGGCAGACGCTTAACGACTGAGCCACTCAGGTTCCCCTGTGCTATTGTTATAATTATTACTTTGTGTAATTTTATGTCTTTTAAAGAATCTGAAAGATAACAAGTGTATCTTATGGACCTACCCAGGGTGGGTGAGTACATCTTAAATGACAAATCCACTCTGAACACTGCAATCTAAGCCTTTAAATTCTTTCCTCTAAATTAAAGAAAGAAAGGTTGGACATTTCCATTTCATTCATGGGGGGCGGGGGGTATCTTTTGGTTTGTGTTTCAGACAGTCAACCAAACTGTTAGAACTCCTAACTCCCACAACTTACCAATTCAAATGCTAATCTCTTCTGGAAATAACCTCAGACGCACCCAGAAACATCACTATCTGGCATCTCTTAGCTCAGTCAAGTTTAATATAAAGTTAACCGTCACAACAATTTATCCCTTTAACTGGTGTAGAATCTCACCTAGCAGATAGCATCTCTTTCAATCCCAATATTGGTACTTTGTCTCTTCTATAATCTTGCTGGAGGTTTATCAATTTTATTGATTTTTCTAAAGTTTTGGAAGTTAAAAAAAAAAGTACAGTGAGTTCCTGCGTATCTCTCACCCAGTTTCCCCCACTGGTCACAGCTTGCATAACTAGAGCACAATATCAATTCAACCAGGAGAGTGGATGGTACAATCTACAGAGCTTATTGAGATTTCACCAGTTTTGCATACACTAATTTGTGGGCATATAATTCTATGCAATTTTCTCTCTTTTTGTTATTAACTATAACTTTGTTTTGTTATTTTAATGATTGCTTTGGGATTTATAGTATGTATCTTTATTAGTCTACTTTCAAGTGACATTATATCACTTTCTGTATACTAGTGGTTTTCAATTTGCTTAGTAGTGGTTCTCCCCTGGGGGCAATACCTAGAGATATTCTTGAAACACCAGCATCTAGTGGGTAGAAGCCATGGATGCTGCTAAATGTCCTATAATGCACAGGACAGCCCATCACAACAGCCCAAAATGTAAGACGGGGCACCTAGCTGACTCAATTGGAAGAATGTGCAGCTCTTCATCTCAGGATGGTGAGTTCGAGCCCCACACTGGAGATTACTTAAATAAACTTTTAAAAACATGTAAGACAAAGGTTGGAAAAAAATCATTATTTCCATCTGATGTCATTTTTCTTCTTCCTGAAGGCCTTACTTTAACACTTTTTGTGGTGAAGTTCTGCTACTGATTAATTCTTTTAGGTTTTTCTCTTTTTAAGATTTTATTTATTTGAGATAGAGCCAGAGAGAGTGAGAGAGAGAAACATGAGCACTGTGAGGGACAGAGGGAGAAACAGACTCCCTGCTGAGCAGGGAGCCAGATTCGGGGCTTGATCCGGGACTCCAGGATCATGACCTGAGCCGAAGGCAGACACTTAACTGACTGAGCCACGCAGGCACCCCTCTTTAAGCATTTTAATGTCTGAAGATGTGTCTTGGTTTGTGCTTGAATGATGTAGTGACTGGTCTAGAATTCCAGGATGGCAGGTTTTTCTCTCAGTACTTTAAAGACTGCTTCACTGTCTTCATGCTTGCATGGAGTACAAAGGGAAATCTGTTGTTATCCCTATTTTCTTCCTTTGCACGTTTTTTCCTCTGGCTGTTTTTATAATTTTCTTTTCTTGACTGGTTTTGAGCAATTTGTGATGTACCTTGGAGTAGTTTTCTTCAGATTTATTCTAGGCTTATTGGTCTCCACTACTGAGGCAAGCCCCTTCTGAGTACTTCACCCAATGCACAAAGGAATTGCATTTTCTGTCTGACTTGTGGGAAGACACTATTCCTGGCCTTGCTTTTGTGCCTGGAACTGTTCACTCAAATCCTTTGGAATGTTTTTCCCACCCTGTCCTTAGATAAGGTTCCTCATATCATGTGCCCGTCAGTACTCTGCTGAATATCCTGGGGGAAGCGGGAACCATTCACAGATACCCAGAAATCTCTGTGTAGTTCTCTCTCCTCCACTGCTATCCTGTGAACCCTACCTGCCTTGGTCTCCTTGGATTCTCAGCTCTCTCTTCAAGAATTTCACCAGACTCCACTTGGCTCCTCTTCCCTATGCTCCTGCCTGAGGATTTTTTTAAGGCAATAAACTGGGGCACATAAGGGCTCACTTCACTTGTTTCTATCTATCAGGGATCCTTGTTTTTTGTTGTTGATATCAATGTGTTAAAAATCATTGTTTCATATATTTTGTCCGGGATTTTCATTTCAGGCAGGAATGTAATTCTGGTCTCTCTAATTCTAATACAGCCAGAAGAGGAAGTCTCTCCTTCAGTATTACTCATGTCTAAGTATTTTCTCATTTTCATTAAGTTTTCTTCAACCCATGAATTATTTAGAAATGTTGTGTTTTATTTCCAAATGTATGCGGTTTTATTAGTTAATTTCTATTCAAACTGCGTTATGATCAGTGTAGAGGACATTTTGTTGCACTGTCTGGATTTCCCTGGATTGGCCCCTTGCCTTCCACGCACTAGAGGGGCCCTCAGCTGTCAGTTCTCTCCAGGAACTGTCCTCAGCTGAAGAAGTCGACCTCACCCAAGATCATGGTTCCCTTTAGGGTCGTGTGATGGAGCTTGTATTCAGTGACTGGTTGATGAAGGGGTATAAGGGCCCAGGCCTCTCACGTATGGTCTACACGGTCCTGAAAGAACAGCCCGGTCTGACTTCTCCTACTACTAATCTGGTGTTTTCCCTGCACTATAGGTGTTTATCCCAAAAACACTCTCCAATAAATTTGCTGTTATCCTTTGTCTATGCTAAAACAATTAGATAACTCAGTTTTTAAAAATTTGTTAAGTTTTAAATAACTGTTCCATGAATACTTGCAAATGTGCATACCTAATTTTATATAACTTTCTTGGTTTAGTGTTTCCCAAATTTGAACCCCAAATTACTCATGAGTAATAATTATTAGTAAGACTTTTATTTTCCACTTAAAGCCCGTGACAAATCTCACAAAAGCTTCATTGATGTACAGCTCCTCTGCTCCCAGATGACTTTTTTCTAATGCATGCTTTCACTGAGGGTATAGCCCTAGAACATCTGGGCTTCTTATGGAAATCTCACTTCTAATTTTCCACCTCTTACAAGCCCATGGATTCAAAACCTGCCCTTGCAGCAGATAAAATCTATGTCCCCAGTATCACCAAACTGCCTCTCAGCACCCAAGGTATCACCACCCACTTACCTTGCTGGCTTCCACCTCCTCTTCATTTTAGGCTCTGTGTGTTTATTTTATCTTCTCAAAAGCCCTTTAAAAGGATGTTTAAATTTTACCCAGAATTTCCAGGTTGTTTTGTAGCCAAAGGGCTTTACAATTACCTAGTCTGCCATACTGTTCTATTATACCTTTTAAAGACATGAATCTCCGCTCAATTCTGCGGTAAAACAAACACTGCAAATATGACAGCATTTTATTGCACACTCTGTAAACTGGTTGCTAATTTGTCATGATTATACAAACTTTAGTATATGTCTCAATAATTTTGTAATTTATAGGTTCTTCTGAGGGAAAAATGGACAATCATCACAGTAGTCATGTAAAGAGTCAAGGATCCTAGTGAAAAATTTTCTTCAATTCCCACTGCAAAAGTATTGTTTTATATAGATCCCTGGACCCTGGTCCAGATTTGGTGGGCTTCAGAAATTGATCCGTACATGTGCTATTACCTCTTGTGGTTCCCAAATTTGGAGTCTACTGGTCTTAGTTTCAGAGGCTGGTTACAGCTTTTGCATGTCTACAACCCCTGTGGTCAAATTGTGCCATATGCATTTAAATGGTCAGTGGGAAGAGTGGGAACTAGTCAGGTCCTTATCTATGTTGCCCAGAAAGGAGTCTGCCATCTCCTTTATACCACTCACAAACCTACTTTCTGGAGCAGAAACAGACGTCAGGGAACATGGCTGATTTCATATAGCCATCTGAGGTCTACATATAGTAAAGATGTGAAACACAGACAGGGCCAGAGAAAGGAGCTGGGACAATGAACTGGCTGTCCAAGTCCTCTAAGGAAATTACAGGACACTTTCTACTGGCTAGAGAGCTCTAGTTTATGTAGTAGGAGTATGAAAATAACAAGCTTCAGGTTGCATTTAAATCAGAAATAAGCCAAATCACTTCATTCCAAAAACAGGTGCCTAAAGAAAAGCAAACTGAAATGTTTTCTTCCACTCTGAACAAAGGAAGAAACAAGAAAAAAAATTCAGTGATATAACAAGTAAATAACAACAGATTTATTGGAGGAATTATAACTATGTCCTGCAAAAACAGTTTTATAACATCAGAAGTGATTAAAGACAGTCTAGTTTCTGAAAACAATCTAACAATACGAGCATACTATTTATTTATATCAAATGGAATTATCTCTATTCAATGGAAAAATTAAAAAAAAAGAAGTCTGTTACTGAGGATACAGAACTGAAATGAAATTTACTCTTATGGGATTTAAATGCAACAGAATTATTCAGCTATTTAAAGCCCTTTTTGGTTTTGATTATCTTCTCAGTTCCAAGTAAGAACGAATACAATACACACCATCAATAAAAAATATCTCTAAACCTAGGGAGACACTCTTCTCTCTATGCAGAATTCTTTGTCTTTCATATTTCCCTTTAATCAAGGCATATAAAATGAGATTTTATTTCACACTATCTCAACTAAAAGGAGACATATATATTTCTATTCCACACAAGAGCAATTCTACACAACCAGGATGTCTATGGCTAAAAATATCACCTCTTCATATTCCTCCAGGATATTCAGAGTACTAAAAACATAAAAGAATACATGTGAGTGCACAGGAAGCCAGTAGGTAACAAAAACAGGGATGGGTAATACAAAGTAGTCTAGCGATGCATATTTCAAAAGAGCTGGGTTTTTGACGGAGAATAGAGAAAAAAATGGTGATAAAGACATGTAAATGGGTTGAGAGAGACAAAAACTAACAATTGAGGGGCTGCAGAGGAAGCACTGCTATTAAGGAACAACCAGGCTTCCATTAGCACAGGAAGCTGGAAAAAACACAAAGAGACCCTGAATCCAGAGTGCATCTCAGAAAGGCGTGTAAGTATGGTAAGAACTGCATAATTAAACTCTGACTGAAGTTAACAGCTGGTAGTCTTGAAAAAGTCCCTGGAGGAAGGTGGATAACCAGTTCAAATTATATTGCAGAATGTTTATCTGAAAGGGCATGGGGACCACTTATCAGCATTTACTCTTGAAGCTCAAGACAAGTATCAGCCTAGAAAATGGGTGAGGGTCTATTATCTTGCCTGGGGCAAGATATGTGAAGATCTGTATTCAGATTGCTGGGTTTAGATGATACAGTATCCTTCCAGAAGGTATTACAAAATCTTTTAAGATGAAAAAGAAAGCCTATTTGAAAGAAGAATCTCAGATACTATGAGACCGTGATAGGAAAATGTCAGAGAATACCTGCTTAGCAACATAGGAAGTATCAACAACTCTGGTTGGTAATAATAAATGCTCAAAAAATGACCTCTGACAGGCATACAAGAAGCCAACTGCCTGTTTTCTTAGTTTTGGCCACTAGTAGACATTAGTCACGGGGAGTTTCCACATAAGTAATCAGCAGGTGAGGGTGGCTGGCATGACAAAAGGCATGGAATACCAATTACAAACACCTCTCTTAATTTTAAAAGGACACGTGACAAGGGAAAAATGATGGAAGGACCCTTACTGCTACAGTAGTGTAACCCACTGCCACATGTGGATTACCTACCCTTGTGTCCACCCAGACTATTGGGGAAGTGCCTACCCAACAGTCCTATCCCCAAATGCAGCAAACTTTTTGAATAACCATGCAAAGAGACTATTACATCCCAAAGCTGAATGTAAGCCACTATCCTATCAAAACAGGATAAAACCAAACAATCCCTTTTCACACAACTATACCCTTCACAACCTTCTGCTTCTTTGTCTCCAGTAACAGCAAGGAAGAAATATATAATTCTTTTTTTTAAGATTTTATTTATTTATTTGACAGAGATAGAGACAGCTAGCGAGAGAGGGAACACAAGCAGGGGGAGTGGGAGAGGAAGAAGCAGGCTCATAGCGGAGGAGCCCGATGTGGGGCTCGATCCCAGAACGCCGGGATCACGCCCTGAGCTGAAGGCAGACACTTAACCGCTGTGCCACCCAGGTGCCCCAAGAAATATATAATTCTTAAAACTAAATTACAAGATGCAGAGCTAAACCATAAATTGAACTCAGAGAAGACAGATAGTATCTTCCTTATGAAATCATGATCAAATAATTATCCAGATACAACTACCTTTCATAGAGGTGTCTACTCAGGAGAGTCCCAACCGGTCTCCCACTCACATATAGAACTGCCATGGTGGGCGGAGGCACTTTGGTATAATGAAGAAAGCATGGACTTAAAACTCGGATCTGAGTTCAGATCCTAGCTCCAATCGCTAACTAGTCAGTCACCTAACCTCACTGAGACTCAATTTTCTTGTACAAATGTTATAAGAATTGAATGGGATAATAATCACTACATGCATAAGACAAATGGCATTAGGCTTAGGGATTCACTGTATATGAAGAAAGAGAGGTGACTTACCAATGGGCAGATTCTAAGTGTTCCCAGACGGATTTTGAGCTAAGTACTGAGAAGTTTAAAACACTGGTTGAAAATGGGCTAAGGTCTTCTCAAAGGGCTGGACATAAAGAAAGGCAGAGGAAGCCAGTGAGCACCTGCTGCACTGAGCGCACAGCATCCCTCCCTTTTCCTCGATGATAAAAGGGAGAAAGCAAACAGATCAGAAAGCCTCAGCTCTCCTCACTTCCTGACTCTCAAAGAGCGTGTGAAGAGAAGAAGCTTCCAGTTGTGGCCAACATCTTACAACCGGGAGGCTGCAAACCATGAAAGCCAATATGCTGACAATCATGGAGCTAAGACTTCAGTTCGATGATTGCTCAGTGGCCAAACCAAATTTGCCACTGCTTACCTCTAAACTTCCCCATAAGTAA
Source organism: Ursus maritimus (assembly GCF_017311325.1). Classification (NCBI taxonomy): domain Eukaryota; kingdom Metazoa; phylum Chordata; class Mammalia; order Carnivora; family Ursidae; genus Ursus; species Ursus maritimus. Next base: position 84,643 of record NW_024423786.1, read on the forward strand.
AAAAATCAATGTTCGTAAGGTTTAAGCTACAAGTACTTGATATTGTGTTCATTATACCTGAAAATGTCCTAAATGCCACCTTAGCTTAGGTAAAACTTTTCCTGAATCACTCTAAGAGCTTGGAAACACTGCTCCAATGTCCCATGCTTGAACTATTTTCATTTACTATGTGCCAGCCTTGTCACACAATATATGCATTATCTCATTAAATCCTCACGACCCTGTGAGGTAAGCAGTTACTCCCTTTTTACAGATAAGTATAAGGCTCAGTGCAGTTAAGTGACTTGTACAAAACTGACAAGCTAGTGCATGGCACATCTGGGATCAGAACACATTACCTCTGATCCCAAAGTCTGCACTTTAAGCTACTGAACTGTACATGAGAAGGCAGAGTCTTCCCCTTGTTTTAGATTATGCTGACTACATCTTTACAGGTTATGCATCTGCAATTGTTTCAATTTCATAAGGGGTTATTTTTTATGGTTTTGTAGATCTATATTGAAAAGATGAAGTCTCTAGTACCTGCAGACCCTTCTACAACTGTGGGAGAGGAGAATGTAGTAAAGTTTTGTTGTTCTTTTAACCTAAGAGTTAAAAAAAGTCCCCTTATTTTAAAACTGCAAAAGACCAACGACTGGTGTTTATTATTTAATAAACAGGAAACAGGCCGTAAAAGGAAGTGACCTGCTCATGCTTCCACTGCTACCAAGTGCCAGTATTAGGGTGGAATCCCATGAGTCTAGGGTCCATGTTCTACGTGCCTTTCATAATGCTGCTGAGTGAAAATGAGCATGTACTCACTGCATTTAAAAAATACTGTACTTCTTTCCTGAATATAAAAGTAGTACATTCTTGTTGTAGAAAATCTAAAAAGCATAGAAAAGTATAGAGAAAATAGAAATCACTTATAATCCTATCACCCAATGATAATCACCATCAATGTTTTGGTTTGGTATTATTTCATTTCCATTTTTCTCCTATAGGTAAATGTTTTTTAAAAATTTGGATCAAATTTGTTTTTTCTTTATCTTCCATTTTTTACAAATAATTTCCCCCATGGCATTAAATAGTCTTTAAAAATGTTTATAATGGCTGCAAAACCATCATGTAGATAGACCATCATTCATTTAAACCCCATACTACTGAAAATCTAGTTCTCTTCCTTCAGTTATATATAACAGTTATATATAACAGAGGGATATCCCTCTGTTAATCTTTGTCTGCTTCTGGTTACTTTCCCTGTATAGAGTCTTAGAAATTGAATTAAGGTTGAGAATAATGAAAAATTGTTTTTCCAAAAAGTAGCAATTAGGCCTAGTATCAACAATATGTTATTTATGATGTTTCTTTCTCCTCATTATGTTTTCTCTGGTGTTGAAGAAGCTGTGAGCTATAACGATAGGCTTTCCCACACTCACTACATTTATAGGGTTTCTCCTTAGTGTGGGTTCTCAAATGTAGAATAACTTGAGAAGTCTGCCTGAAGGTTTTTCCACATTCATTACATTTATAGGGTTTCTCTCCCGTGTGAACTCTCTGATGATCAACAAGGTTTCGATTAGAAGTAAAAGCTTTCCCACATTCATTACATTTGTAAGGTTTCTCTCTACGGTGAAGTCTCTGATGTTCACTAAGTGTCTTCCTTAAAATGAAAGCTTTTCCACACTCATCACACTCGTAAGGCTTCTCCCCTGTGTGAATTCTCTGATGGTCCATAATCTTTGTATTAGAAACACATGTTTTCCCACACTCCTTACATTTGTAAACTGTTTTCCCTTTGTGCATTCTTTGATGCTGAGTAAGGTTTGAACTACGGCTAAAGGCTTTCCCACACTCGATACAAGTGTAGGGCTTCTCCCCAGTGTGAACTCTATGATGTGAAATAAGACCTGAACTCCGACTAAAGGCTTTCCCACACTCCTTACATTTATAAGTTTTCTCCCCACTATGGATTCCCTGGTGCCGAATAAGGTGTGACTTACCACTGAAAGATTTCCCACATTCACTGCATGTGTAGGGCTTCAGTCCAGTGTGGATTCTCCGATGAACAACAAGGTTGGAGCTATGACTGAAGGCTTTTCCACACTCCTTACACTTATAGGGTTTCTCTCCTGTGTGGATTCTCTCATGTACTGTAAGATTTGCACTCTGACTAAAGGCTTTCCCACACTCAGTACATACATACTGTTTCTTCTCAGCCTGAATTCTCATGTTTGTTGCAGGATCCAAGCACTGACTACCATCTTTTTCAGACTCTTGCTCACTCACTTCTGTAAGTGTTTTATTGTCTTTAACTGTCTTATGCCTGAAGCCCCTTGCCTTTCTCCTCATTTTCTCTTGCTTGAAGCATCACAGTGGCCTGTTGAATCTTCTCTTTCTCTTCAGAGGAGCTTTCTAAATTTTGACTTCCCTGGCAACACCTCTGTGGAGTTGTCTTGAAAGTGTGAGGTTCTGATTTTTCAGGAATGATACTTTGGAATCAACACCTCCTCAGTCCCAATTCCACCATCTGACAGAAGAAACAGAAATTGAACATGTCACCTACTCTCTATCCAAAGATAACCAGCATGTGGTATACTACAGGGTCTCATAAGGAAGAGGAAGTGTTCAAAGACAGGGGGAACTGATCAAAATAAGATGAGAAAAATAAGGGTAGACCCAGAGGCCAAGGTAAGGGCTTAGGGAAAGATAGGAGGGGAACCCAACAGGTCCAGCATCAGGATAAGCAATGAGTAATATAAAATCCACCCTGGTTTCCTCCTGTCTCACACTCTACTCCCAGAATTAGAGCCATCAAACTCCTCATCTGGTCCCTAGAAAAAATGAACTGAAAGATTCTTAGTTCAGTAGCTCTTCAAAAGAGGTTGGCTTTTAGTTCTTGCTGACCTATTCCCCTAATACCAATGATACAATGGCTGGCACAAATTAGATGTTCAAAAATTGTTTCATAGATCAGTAACTGGGATTGTCTTAGGGTATGACTAAGATTTCATCTTTTGCTCTAAGTCCAGGTATGAGGCCCCTGTCTACATCTCTGTTCTTAAGCCCTGTCTTAATAAGGGATAACACTGTTCTTCCAGTACCAGAGCCTATTGGAGCCTAGTCACACCATAGCCTATTCTGTAGGGATTGCTCTGTAACTGGATTCAGCCGCATGCACTCATTCAGTCTGTCTGCTTCTCACCAAGCTATCACTGTAACAAGCTATCACCCAATCTACTATGCAAACCTGAGAGGCTGAGTTGGGGAATAGGGCTAGCTAAAGCATGGTAGGGTAAGGCCATGGTCTCATAAGACTTTGCATGGTATAATGGTTAAGTATCTAACATTGGCAAAAGCGTGAAAGTAGATGACAGCAGCAACCGAAAGGGGTCAATACATGAAACTGATGTCAGGAAAAAGTAGGAACTTCCCAATGGGCTTGACATGGAAGTTGGGATATATAGGTAACTCCAGCATACCTCAAATCTGGAGGGGCTTGGGGTCATAAAAGAAAAAGAAAGATGACTCCATGATACTAGTGCAATAATTAATATTCCTTTTACTATGTTCCTCTTCAAACTTGTCGATATTTATAGTATACATGGTTACAAATATACGATAGATATAATTTTGCATCCTACCATATGTAATTTTCCACACTGCTATTTAGTCATCATAAGATCACTTTATGACTCTATAATACACTACCAATTGAATTCATTACAATTTACCTATAATTTTGCTAGTGTTAGATGTTTTTGTTGATCCCTGTGGTTTAACCACTTCAATAATGTTATCATAATCACTTTACAGTTTTCTTCCTACTGAAATATATTCGTAGGATAAAAGTTCCACAAAGGAGTTATTGGGTCAGAGGGAATTAAATTGTTTTGCAGTACTGGCTATCGCTTTTCAAAAGAGTTTGACCAGTTTCCACTGTCCCACCGCTTTTTGGTAAGCTGAGTCACACTCTCTGAAGGAGAAGCATGTCCAATGGTGAGTGCTCAAGACCAGCAAGAAAGGAAGAGAACTCCCAACTGAGGTTAGAGTTCATATTTCAGGAATATAGATGCCACGGATGCCATACAGGGACACGTACATACAAATCTGTGCTCAAGATATAAAGGGGAGGCAGAGAAAGCAGTGGTAGGGGGGTGGATTCTTGCCAGAATTCTGAAGCAAACTCACATGCAGCTGTTGCTACCTCTCCTAATCAAAGAGGAGGAAACTCAGTGAGAAGCCAGGGGACGGCAGAGCAGAGTAGAACAGTAAGTGAAGCCATTTCCAGAGTTCTCTGAGAAAGCTGATGGTTCTTTCTGAGTTTCTTTTCCATTTGCAATCTTCTCTGAAACTCTTTCCTTCATACATGTCTTAAAGTAGTAATTATTGAGCATTCTACTCTGTACACATTTCTGCTTTAGATCTAACAGGGAAAATTTTAAAAAGCATTATAACAGAAAAGTAGAAAATAACTATTTGTGGTATGAATGAATGAATGGATGAACAGGTGGGTAAATTTATATATTTATATATAAAGGCCTCTCATTTTGCTAACAAATTGTCTTCTGCTAACTTGTATTATTTTAAAAATATTTTTATAGTATTTCTTATGAAAAGTTGGGAAATGACTTTAGAGGATCCCCATAATTACTAGAACAAAACATTTTAGAGATTCAGAAGGAGACAATGCCTTGAAGCCAGCCCCAGCATGTCTCATTTCTAGGCATGACTGATCTAAATCTTCTCAGCCAGCTACTGTAGTAACTATTCTATTGTTAAAGGCTACTATGGAAAAGATCAGTCTCGTGGCTTTCAAGAAAGAGGTGTCTGAACTGCTAATAGCCAGGTAGTTACACGGCTCTGTCACAAAGCAATAAACACCATTATTGAATGTAAAAAAATAAATAAATAAAATAAAGCATTGTTACATACTGAATGTGTCCCCCCGCCCCCACCAAATTCATCTGTTGAAGCTCTAACCCCCAATGTGACTGTATTTGAAGACGTGACCTTTAAGGAGGTAACTAAGGTTAAATGACATCATAAGGGCTTGATCTGATAGGATTAGTGTGTCCTTATAAGAAGACATAAGAGAGAGCTCACTTTTGCTTCCACTCCTGGCTCCCCTCCCCACAACAAACTGAGGACAGCCATATAAGCACACAACAAGAATGTGGCCATCTATTAGCCAGGAAGAGTCCTCAACAGAAACTGAATCAGGTAGTCACCTTGATCTTGGACTTCCAGGCTCCAGAACTGTGAAAAAAGGTATATCTGTTGTTTACACTGCCCAGTCTGTGGGATTTTGCTATGGGCAGCCTGAGCACACCAATACAAGCGTGAAGTATCACACCTACCTTTAGGGAGCTTACAGTGGAATAAATGGTGAAAAACGAGGAGACCACATTAAGATTTACAAAGTACCCAATCAGGAGGTGAAGGGTGCTAGGGAAGGGAGCAATTACTGGGACCAGGAATGCTTGGGGAAAGGTGCTTTAAGAAGGCAAACTTTTGGCTGAGCCCAGGACATGAAGGAAGTGTTTCCTCAAAAAGAAGCTTGTGGGGGAGGGAAAGGAAAAAAAAAAAAAAAAAGCTTGCACAGGGCCAGTGTACTCAGAAATAAGTGGGAGATTACACTATCACATAGCTTCATGATGGTGGGGATTTTGTCCATTTTGTTTACCTTTGTCTCCCCAGCATTGAGCACAGTTCCAAGCATATAGTAGGCACCAAAAAAAATTCTTCTGAATGAACAAATGAAAGAATTAAGTTCCCTGAAGTGATATGAGCCAGAACACTGAAATTATGCGGCAGAGAAGGATATAATTTGATGGTCAATGGGTAACAAGTATCAACCATCCTGCTTTTCTTTCCCCATCTACACTCTTTTCTACCTTGCTGTTCTCCTCTCTCACTCTCACTTGTCAAGAATACAGTTTCCAGCATCATTCCAGCATGATCAACAGTAGCCCCCTTAACTCACAAAAATATTCCAGTCTGGACAATATATTTCACATCATCCTACCTAAAAGTGAAATTAGGAAAAGAACACTTTAGGGTATAATATTGTATATCAACTACACTTCAATTAAACGTATTTAAAAAAAAAAAGATTTAGGAAGATTAGCCCAGATGGATTAGAGGTGAAAAAAAAAGAATGGAGGAAGGGAAATGAGTTGGGAGACAACTTTAGGAATGCAGTATGGGTGACCATTAGAGGGTCTTCCACTTTCAAGGTGTCCAATAAATGTTTGTTGAATGAATGAACAAATGAATGAGATAGTGAGACCCTAGTCCAGGATAATGATAGGAAAGAGAACAATGAAATCCAGCAATTTCCAGGAAAGCATACACTTGTATTAGACTGGATACAGAGGATGAATGAAAGAAAGTATTCAAGGTTATCAGATCCAGGCCTGAATATCAACAATGGTAATGTCACTAAGAAAGATGAAGATGTAGGAAAACACTTTGGATGAGAAGAGGAAGAATATGTCAGGAATGCAAATTTGAGAAAAAGACAGAGGGGACAAAGGAAGTTGTGCAAAAGTATAAGCTCACTGAGATAGAGATTTTGGTTAGAAGAGCAGGAAGGGAGAAAGAGAAATGCACAAGGATGTGCCATAAGGTGGTTGTGGGGGACCTGAGAAGGAAGCAAGACTTATTAGAAGATCAGGGAGGGGGGAGGGGGGGTAATCAGAAGGAGGAATAAAGCATGAGAGACTATGGACTATGAGAAACAAACTGAGGGCTTCAGAGGGGAGGGGGGTGGGGGAATGGGATAGGCTGGTGATGGGTAGTAAGGAGGGCACGTACTGCATGGTGCACTGGGTGTTATACGCAACTAATGAATCATCGAGCCTTACATCAAAAACCAGGGATGACATAATATAATAAAAAATATTATTATATAAAAAAAAAAAAAAGGGAAGATCAGGGAGGGCCAGTCTGAGGAGAGGTTGGTCTAGAGGAAATCTGACTACTTGGTCCTCTGCCTGATTAGATGGGAAATTCCCTCAGAAAACCTGGAAGAATTCCCAGGCACTAGGAGAGAAGGTGAACTCTTGGCTGGAGAAGTAAAAGGAGGGACAGATGAGATCATAGGGCCAGCAGGACACTAGGGATATCCAAACTATGAATAAAAGCATAATCTCAGAGACAAATGGCAAATGGATTAGAACAAATGAGGCCCCACAAATCTCTGAGACTGATGGGTGAGTGTTCTGATCTTAGGACCACCGTTCACTTCAGGCTGTGAGAAACTCATAAAGGGCAGAGTCCTATCCCCAGAAAGAGAGAGAAAGAAGTTTTACCTTGGGAGGTTGTATTCCTTTATCTCACCAGCATCACCTGCCTGTTCAGGTTTCTGTGATCAGTAGTCACATGGTCCGTGGTTACTGATTAGCTGCAACGGAGTGAGGAGTAAGAGGGAATACCTGCAAAATTCCAGACACAGATGAAGGAAATATAAAAATTGAAAGAAAAAAAAAAAAAAGAACTGGGAGGAAATACCAGGAGACTACGTGACCTCAGGAAGCAAAAGGCCTATGCCTTAAGCATAAAACAAAGCCTGACATCGTAACAAAGGCAGATAGATTTGACCATACAGAAATTTCTGTACTTCAGAAAACCACTGTAACGAATCTGTAATATAAACTAGGGTTGCCTTATACTAGAATTAATTGGGTGTATGCTTGTGTCACAAGTACACATTAAGCTCTAAGCCCCCGAGAGCAAGGCCCATGGTATTCATGGGTGCAATTCCACAAAGTACCTAGCACAGAGAGAGCTCAGTAATTGAAACGTTAAACAAGTTCAAGGTTCTAATTCTGTCTGGGTGTACAAATGATAAGAACTGCACCCTTTACACGTGACCACCACACCCCTCCTCCGCTTGGTCATCCCTTTTGACTTCATATTGTTTGAACACCATGACAGTGTATTTACAGTCTTGGCAATGCTGTCTCCACAGGGCCGTCCAGGGGCCCTAATTCGAGATTGACTTAGTCTAACTACTCAGAGATTCTCAGAATGTCAGAGATGGAAAGAATCACCCAGATCTCCCAGTGTCTTCTATCAAAATATTGTGATGGGGAAACCAACTTAGAAGAAAGCTGCAACTCAATTCCAAGTCTCCTGACACCCAAATTTGAGTTCAACTATATTACCTTTCCTCCTATCCCCAAACTGTACTCCTCAAGGTCCAGAGGCCCCACTCCCACTTCTCTGCTTCTCTCCTCCTTAATAAATAGCCAGGTATTAGGGAGGGCACGTATTGCATGGCATATACAGCACTGGGTGTTATATGCAAGTAATGAATCATGGAACTTTACATCAAAAACTAGGGATGTACTGTATGGTAACTAACATAATATAATAAAAAATATTATTAAAATAAATGAACAAATAAATAAATAGCCATCCAGAAATGCTCCCTCTTTCAGCCATGGTCCCCTTCCTCTAGTCAGCAGGATTCCTGTTCCCAGATAACTAATTTCACAGTATAGGTCTCACCTGCCCAGCACAGCCTCACTCCAAAGGATCTGCCCAGCACAAATCCTGCCTGATCTCTTCCTTGGGTTTGGTGAGGAAGTTCCTAACGGGGTGTTGTATCGCTGTAAACAGATAGAAATGATTGAGTTCTCTGAGAGCTCAAATCCAAGCAGACACTGAGGACAGCGTCCCATCCCTGGACAGCTCCCTTCCTACACAACTATGAAAAGAAAGGATGATCATTCCCTTTCTGAAGATGAGGAAATGCAGCTCCCAGAGACTGAATGACTTGCCAAAGGTTGTAAGCTGGTGAGACAAATCTTGTGTCTGAAGGTAATCCTCATTCCATCAAACTACAGCTGCTTCTTTTCACCTGCTCTGTTTGATATCTAAAAGTCTCCATATTCTTAACTGCAAAATGCATTCCAACTGCAATCCTGCTTTCCAGCCAAAGCTTGCAGGGAGCAGGGAGATGAGAAGGGAACTTTGTTCAGTCAAGTATCTTTAGAGAGGAAAAACTAAGTCTTTAAAGGGAGGATGAAAGGTGAATGTTTTCTTGTTTCTTTGTTTCTTTTTAACGATTACCTAGTTCTTAGGACTACTAGCCCTCAAAATCTGTTTTGCGTTTTCAACCCCTCCAGATTCCCAGACTCGGCTTCTAGCCCTTCAAGCTTTTCCATTTATTTTCTACCAGAAAATACTTCTGCTTTGTACACACTGTAACCCTACGACCTAGCACTTAGTAGTAGGTGCTCGATAAGTATTGAATGAATGAATGAATGAATGAATGAATGAATGAATGAGCAACCTCCTGCAAAACTCTGTTCCTCACTGGGAACACAGCGGGGATTTGGACTCGTGATCCGATTCAAGCTGGGGTTGTGCAGTCCTTTGAGCCCAGCTGGGATCCGGACTGCTGTTACCAGTGTGGCCTGCCGGGCTAGGGGCGGGGATGACAAAGTTCTATAACCACCATCAGCGCGATCAGAGCGAGCAGCTACGCGATGTGGGAGACGAGACCCCAGACAAAGGGATAGCACCGAACGAGGGAAGGGGAAGCCCTCAACTACCCCTAGAGACCTCCTTCCCGTTGCCGCAGCGGGCTACGCTGAAGAAGGCCTGGGTTCCGGCCGGCGTCGCCCACCCTCTCCCAGAACACGGACCGAACCCCCACGCCAGGCTGCCACATACCCCTCATCGAAAGCGCCCGACCCACATCTTTGAACACAGCGGAGAAGGAACTGCGTCACCGACGCCCCACTAACTCTCAACGAACCTTACCCTCCGGCCCTTCTAGGCAGATGGAGGTTTCGGCATCTCTGTGCCCTGGAGGTCGGAGCCTCTCGCCCGCCTCAGGAGTCCGCCAGCTTCGCCGGAGCTCTGGCCCCGCCTCCCGCACAGTTTTTGCCCTACCATTGGCTGGGAGGATGAAAGGGCTTGGAGAGTTCAGCCAACTGACTCTAGAGGGCTCGAGAAGGGGTGAAGCCTGGGAAGATGAGTGGTTAGGGCGGGAAGAGGAACCAATCAACTAGGCAGCCAGGCTGCCTTTCTCCATCTGAGAGGCTCCCTGAAGTCACATTACCTGCTCCAGAAAAGTCATCTTTCCTTCCACAGATCCCGCGCCTTTCAGCCTCAAAGCCAGGATCAGTTCCCATTTACCGGCAGCCTATAAAAATACGTACGGGGTGCCTAAGATATCACTGTTTCAGACACTGCAGATAAGGTAGTGAAGAAAATGAACTCGCTGCCGCATAAGGCTTACTTTCAAGTCAGGGGATGCAGTGATAAATGAATACGTCTGGGGGAGGAGTATTCCTAACAGAGGGAACATCAGGAGCAAAGTCCTTGAATCAGGAGGCAGGTGGAGGGCACATTTCAGACCTTATTTATAGACCATAAGGGCTTTGGATGTGTCAGTAATAACATTGGAGGGTTTTGGAACTGAGAAGTGACATGATCTTACCTTTTTCTTTTCTTGCCACGTATCCAAAGTTTATTAGCTATTAGATACAAAAGAAGCCAAGGAACTTGTTCTACAAATTCTGTGGATTTCTTGCTCATAGCCCCTGGTCATTCTGACAAAAACCACACATGGAAGTTACAATCGATGACATAATATTTTAAAAATTTGGTTGAGAAAAGTCTGAAGGTGGATGAGAGTAGAAGCAGGGAGATTAAGACACTATTGCAGTATTCCAGAGGAGAAATGATGGTGGCTTGGATTCGTTTAGAAATGGTGGAGGTGATGAGAAACGGTTCTGCATATACAGTTGATCTTTGACTAATGCAGGGGTTACGACAGTGACCCTGACAGTAAAAAGAAAATCCACATATCCACATTTTGACTTCCCCCAAACTTAACTGTTATTAGGTCTGTTGACCAGAAATCTTATGGATAACACAGTCTATTCGTACATTACATGTATCATGGCTCCCTAGCCAGCCTCTGACACTAAGGTCAAACCCATAAACACCACTGTGTTTGGAGACACTATGCCCCTCAAATCACATGCCCAGGGGCTGGCCATGTCAAAGCCCACTGACTTACAGCTGAGGGCCCAGCACCACAGCCTGCCAGGCTGCCTTTGGGGGGGGGGAGGGTGTTTTCCTGGGTCTTTACTCCAAGCAGTCCTATCTCTGTGGTGGATATAACGAGAAACAGCCTCACCAAGAGGATCCCTCATCCCCATCCTGGGCTTCCTAGACCAAAAACCTCTGGGTCATTGACCATATTTCCTTCAGGGTTGGATCTGTTTCTTTGGGAGGCAAATGTTTGGCCTCAGGAAATAGCTTCCTTGAGATTGGCCAATATCCATCTTCCTCACAGGCTGGACCATGTGTGGGCCTTGTTTAGATGGGAAATTAATATCTAGCCCTGACCTTTGTAATCCTGGAGCCAACTGGGTGCCCACAGATACAGCATTCCATCCCCATTCCCTGCCTTGCAATTTCCCCCAAAGGTCGGTGGTTTAAGGCTGTTGTTCAATCCCTGTAGTCACAGTCCTCAAAGGGCAGTTGATGGAAGTGCTCATGTCCCATTTTCCTCCAGACTTGGATGTGGACTCCTTCTGCCTAAGCTTGTCTCCTCCCCTCTGCTTATTTTCTACCCAGAACCATGTTTCTTCTCCAGAATGTCATAAAACTTTGTACCTGTTCCTCTTCACAATTTTCATGTGCCTATGCTCTGTAGATCAAGTGTGGAAAAGCACTGATTTGGATAAGGGGTGACATGGGGGCTGGAATGTTTCAAATTTCCTATGGCCCAGCTAACAGGGTAGAGATAGAAACACAACTTGATGGCTAGAAGGACTGACAACTGCATATGGCAGTGCGTTTGGGGTTTAAGGATGCAGTCCAGGGTAACACTGGTCCCAGGGGAGGCATAAACAGGGATATTCATCCTTGCCTGTTGGAACTGTTGCTGCTCAAATACCTCTCTGACCTGGAGCAGGGTGGACATCCCTACCACACACTACACATTTCATCTTGTCTAACAGTCATTTCTGTTTTAACTTTTTGCTTTATTATCCCAGGAAAATCATGTACATAAGTATCTTACTTAAGGAACATGGGCCTGACTTTACAGCTGCTGAGCTGGGAAAAACAAGGCAGGATTTCATTCTAGGATGTGACATATCCCTGAGCAACTCCTATCTCTTATTTTAAAAATCAGAGGACTCGCTCATTTTATCTCCTCCGTTTTCCAACAATAGGGCATGAAAGGGAGCTATTTGCAGAGGGAACAAGCTAAGGTTACTTTTTATTATAAAGATTAATAGTCTTCCACTTTGTGGTTTGATATGTATGGAGCTAGACATTATCACTCCTGTCATTGCAACAAGAGAAATGCTGAACAAGCTGAAAATCAATAATTCTTCAAAAATCCATCAGAGAACTGAGATCTCAAGGCAAAACTGCCACCACAAAACCTGGAGAGGCAGATGAATACAGAAGAGTTACAGCCTCAGAATCTAAGAGTCTGCAGGAGCCAGGATCTGGGCTGCAAATGTTACCCTATGAATGAAGAATCCCTGGGGGCTCCATGAGCATGGCTGGAAAGTGAAAATCTCTGGGGGGGGGTAATTCTGGTGGGGGCCTCCACACTTTCATGATTTACCTCCAGTAGCCCCACCACATTGTCACGATGAAGGTCAAGGGAAAGTTGTTCAATTTCCATCTGGAAAAGAAGAGAAGCAACCATCTGGAACACACCCAGAGCCCTCTGATCTCCTTAAGGAAACCTTCCCTCAAGGGAAATTGTGTTAGCAGAGCAACCACTTTGGGTTTGACCAGAGCATAACTGACCTGGGGAAAGTAAATCCCCAAATCTAGACCCCTCCAGGTTTCTCTGTAGAGGAAGGGACCCAACTCCAGCTCCCTCTATTCTCTTAGCTAATGGGAACAAAGGTCTGAGAAGCACTTGTAAAGGCCAAGTCCCAGGGACGCACTTTCACTAAAACCCTGAGATCTAATCATACAATTCCGCAACACTTCCCCTACCTTTCCACTGGATTAATGTGGCTCTGGTATCAAGACATGATTTCAACTGAAAGACTGTCAACTCTCAGATTTTACTGAAGAAAAAGTATCCGGGGAAACCTAAGCAAATGGTAGAGACAAGCAACAAAAACCTCCTGCAAAATACAAAGCACCTCAAAGGAATTTATAGCTTCAAACATTATGGCTCACAGCAAACAGCAAATATGGGAGTAACTCCCAGAACATAAAAAACTCACATTAAAAGAAAATGTACTTCAGTAGTTTTTGTTCAATGCATCACGTCCAGATTTCCAGCAAACACTACAAAGTGTGTTAAATGGCAAAAACAACACAGTTTGAAGAAACAGAGCCCTCAGTAGAACCAGACTGGGATATGACTGAGATTGGGAAATTATAAAACTGGGATTTTAAACAAACACATTTAATGTGCTAAAGCTTCCAATGGAAAAGTGGATAGCATGCAAGAAGTGATGGGCACTATAAACAGAGAGGTGGACTTGTGGGAAAGCATCAAAAGGTAATTGTAGAAATACGAATCATTGTAAACAGAATTGGAGAATGCTTTTATTGAGCTTCTGAGCGAGGAAAGTTCAGTGAGCTTCTGAGCGAGGAAAGTTCAGTGTTCAGGAAAGGTACAGCAGCAGAACCTTCTGACGCTAAATGATAACAGAGAAAAGACCAATGAAAATAGAATAGTCAGGAACTACAGGGAAATGAAAAAGGTGTAACATCAGTGGAAATACTAGGAGAAGAAAACACAAGACAGAGAATTAGAAGAAATATTTGAAGTACTAATGGCAGAAGACTTTTATTTAATGTACATGAACCTCAGATCCAAACATCTCAGAAAACACCAAGCATGTTGCATATCAAGTTATCAACCCCTTTGTTATGACAAGTGTCAGAACATTAAGACAAGAAGAAAACCTTGAAAGAATGCTGGCAGGGGTGGGGAAAACTGCACTGTAGTAAAACCACAGTTAGAATCACATTGTTTTCTCTTCAGCCAGAGAAAAGGCAAGCAAAAAAGGAGAGGAGTGACATATTTCAAGTATTGAAAGAAAAACTGTCAACTTAGAATTTTTTATCCATCAAAATCTCCTTCAAAAGTGAAGTCTACATCAAAATCCTAGAGGAGAACACAGGCAGCAACCTCTTTGACCTCAGCCGCTTTAACTTCTTGCTAGACACGTCTCCAAAGGCAAGGGAAACAAAAGCAAAAATGAACTATTGGGACTTCATTCAGATAAAAAGCTTTTGCACAGCAAAGGGAACAGTCAACAAAACTAAAAGGCATCCTATAGAATGGGAGAAGATATTTGCAAATTACATATCAGATAAAGGGCTAGTATCCAAGATCTATAAGAACTTATCAGACTCAACACCCAAAAAAACAAATAACCCAGTCAAGAATTGGGCAGAGGACATGAACAAACATTTCTCCAAAAAGTCATACAAATGGCCACCAGACATATGAAAAAATGCTCAATATTATTCAGCATCAGGAAAATACAGATCAAAACCACAATGAGAGACCACCTCACACTAGTCAGAATGGCTAAAATGAACAAGTCAGGAAACAATAAATGTTGGTGAGGATATGGAGAAAGGGGAGCCCTTTTACACTGTTGGTGAGAATGCTAGCCACTCTGGAAAACAGTATGGATGTTCCTCAAGAAGTTAAAGATAGAGCTACCCTAGGACCCAGGAATTGCACTGGTAGGTATTTACCCCAAAGGTACACATGTAGTGATCCAAAGGGGCACCTGCACCCCAATGTTTATAGCAGCAATGTCCACAATAGCCAAACTGTGGAAAGAGTACAGATGTCCATCAGCCGATAAATGGATAAAGAAGATGTGATACACACACACACATATGTAAATATATACATACACACACATATACACACACACATACACACACATATACACATATATATGTATCTATATGTATACGCCCATACAATGGAATATTACTCAGCCATCAGAAAGGATGAAATCTTGCCATTTATACTGACATGGATGGAACTGGAGGGTATTATGCTGAGCAAAATAAGTCAATCAGAGAAAGACGATTATCATATGGTTTCACTCATATGACAAATAAAAGAAACAGCACAGAGGATCATAGTGGAAGGGAAGGAAAATGCAATGGGAAGAAATCAGAGAGGGAAACAAACCATGAAATACTCATAACTATGGGAGAGAAACTGAAGGTTGCTGGAGGGGAGGTGGATGGGGGGATGAGGTAACTGGGTAATGAGAAAAAGCTAAGCCATCACACTAACACAATTCAATAGTAACCTAAAATAGCTACATTCATTTCAGACAAAGCTGACTTCAGAACCAGGAAAATGCTCAGGGATAAAGAGAGGCATTACCTCAGGAGGAGGGGGTCCATTCTCTTGTAAGACATAAACAATCCTTCACCTACATGCATCTAACAATACAGCATCAAAGTATGTGACACAAAAACTGTTGACGATGGGAAAGAAAAATGGGAAAATCCACTCCCTTGGTGGGTGGACATTCAAATACATAAATCCTCCATTACAGCATGAAACCCTGCTCTTTCAGTAATTGATACATGCATCAGGCATGAAAGCAGTAAGGATGCACTGAACAGTACCTTCAACTGACCAACCTAGATGATGTTTATGAAATATCGTATCTAGCAACAGCAGATCACACAACCTTCCCAAACTCACGTGGAACATTCACCAGAATAACCACATTCTGAGTGGAAAAAAAAAACAGCAACGAAGAAAACAACCCACAGCATATGCAGTTTAACACAACAGAACTCGAGGGAATTTGCAGAATTTCAGCCTAAAGCCACAGAATACACATTCTTCTCCAGTGCACATGGAACATTCTCCAGAATAGATCACATACTAGGTCACAAAACAGGTCTTAACTGGTACAAAAAGATTAAGATCACACCATGCATGTTCTCAGAACACAATGCTTTAAAACGTGATGTCAAACACGAGAAAAAACTTGGAAGGAATACAAATACATGGAGGTTAAAGAGCATTCTACTAAAGAATGAATGGGTCAACCAGGAAATTAAATAAGAATTTAAAAAAATTATGGAAACATGAAAATGAAAACACAACTGTTCAAAACCTTTGGAATGCAGCACAGGAGTCCTAAGAGGGAAGTGTATATTAATACAACCTTTCTCAAGAAACAAGAAAGATCCCACATACACAACCCAACCTTACACCTAAAGGAGCTGGAGAAAGAACAACAAATAAAGCCTAAACGCAGCAGGAGAAAAGAAATAAAGATTAGAGCAGAAATAAATGAAACAGAAACCAAAAGAACAGTAGAACAGATCAATGAATGTAGGAGCTGGTTCTTTGAAAGAATTAATAAGATCCATAAAGCCAAACTTATCAAAAAGAAAAGAGAAAAGACCCAAATGAATAAAATTATGAATTAAAGAAGAGAAATCACAAGCAACACCAAAGAAATACAAATAATTATAAGGACATATTATATGCAACTCAATGCCAACAAATTAGGCAATATGAAAGAAATGGATGCATTCCTAGAAACATATAAACTACCAAAGCTGAAACAGGAAAAACAAACAAACAAACAAACAAACAAACAAACAAAACCCAGAAAACCTGAACAGACTCACTACCAGCAAGGAAATTGAAGCAGTATTCAAAAATTTCCCAACATACAAGAGTCCAGGGTTATAATAAATTGTTTTGAAAGAATTAAGTCAGGGAAGGCTGGGAAGAAGGGGGCAGGTAGGGCAGCATGTTGGCACCCCCCCCCCCGCAGCCCTGCCCTCCCGATTTCACCAGGACTGCCCTGTGTGCCCTTCTGGAGCTTCTCCTGAGTGGCCCCATGGAATCTGATAGCGCCTGGCTCCCTAGCTGTGGAAGGTGGTGGGAAAGATGAGGGCAGATGGGGCGGCATGCCAAGCTCCCTCAGGTTCCAGAGCCCCTATCATGCTCCACTGGGACCACAACTGCGTCCCCCAGAGACTCACAAAAGGGGACCCCGGGTGGAATTCTCTAGTGTCTGGTCACTGAACAGGTAGCAGAGGGCACCTAATGGGGGGTGGCTGGAAGGAGGAGGAGGAGGGCTGGGCATGCAGGCTCACTACTACAGGGGTTTTCATGATCCCTCTCCCTAGGGAGCAGCACCCACTGGAGCTCCGCCTCATGTTGGCCAGGCATGTTCTTTCTATGCCTCACCTGAGTGGCCCTGTGGCACTTTCTGGAGTCTGGCTACCTAGCTATGGGAGGTGGCGTGGGAGAGGAGGAGACCAGTGGCACTTGGGAAGAAGGGGCTGTGGCATGGCATACCCAAGCTCCCGCCCCCCTGCCAGCACCCCTGTCGCTGCTTCACTGAGACCACCCTTTCCTGAACGGATCCAGTGGAATTCTCTAGTGCCTTGTCACTAAGGAAGCGCTGGAGGGCCAAGGTGGGGGGCACTGGATGGAGGAGGAGGGCAGGGCTGGAGGGCTCAATGCTCTCTGGGGTCTCATGATCCCATGCCCTAAGGAACTAGCCCCCACTTGCGGCTCTGCCTTTCAGTGCTTGGGGGGCGCCAGTTCTGCAACTCACCAGAGTGGCCCTATGGAACCTTGTGGAGCCTTGTCACCAAGTGGGTCTGTGAGGGTGGAAGGTGAGGGGTGGGTGGGCTCAGCCCAGTTAGGGTCCGCAAGCTCCTTTGGTACAAGTGTCCCCCTCCCCGCTTCACCAGGACCTCCCCAAGGCCTTTCCCACGCCTTACTTGATAGTCCCAGTGGAGCCATTTTGTGTCCCTGTCGCAGAACGGGTGCAGGAAGGCACATGGGTGGGGGAAAGGCAGAAAGAGAAGAAAGCAGGGGAAGGACTCTGTGGGCTGTCCCACACTCCCCCAGTGCCAGAACAACCTCTAGGCTCAGCCCTGCAGGAATACCTGCCCTGCCCTTTCTCTTCCTGGCCCGTGGAACACTCTGGTCTGGTGGGACGACAAATGCAGGGTGGGTGGGGCTGTGCCAGGGAAGGAGAAGGAGGGCGCAGCGGGGGGACTCAGGGCAGGTGAGGTGCTCTTGCTCCCTGGGTGAGAGTGTCCCCTCACGTCTTCTCTGGGAAGGCCGTAGGCAGGTCTCACCTCTCCACCACCAAGTGGCCCTGCAACAGAGTCGTGCCCCTCAAGAGGTAGGTGCAGAAGGGCGTAGGGCTGGGGGTTGGTGAGAGAACGCTGCCAGGGTGGGCGGGGCTACGGCAGGAAAGGAGTGGACGGCAGACCGACGGACGCGGGCACTGAAGTGCCCACACTCCCCTCCCGGAGTGTGACCCACCCAGCACTCCAGTCTTGCCTCTCCGCTGAGGGGCCCTGCAGCACTTTCCCGGGCCCTGCGCTAAGCAGGGGCCTGCGGTGTGGGATGACGAGCGGTAGGGGGCGCTTCCGAGCTCGTGGGTGCCCGCGCACGCCGTCCTCAACTGGATGTGGGTCCCCAGGGCCACTCAGGAGAGGCGCCGTACAGGGGGGCACCGGTTGCTGCAGGGCGGAATCCCGAGGCCGCTAGCACCGGGAGGAGCGTGAGGACCCTGGAGGCGCTGAGCCAGCCCCTCAGCCTCCTTCCTGCCTCCGCCTCCTTTCCTCCCACAGCCCCTGCCCCATGCACACGCCCCACCCACCAGATCCTCACTATTCCGCGGCCCAACCAGTGCAGATGCCCCCTCGCAGCACCGCCCTACAGCACCCCTGAGCCACACCTCCCCTGACTGCCCCCAGCACCTTCTGACGCCAGTGCGTCCAGCAGGTTGAGGAGTGCACTCGGGGCCTCCGTGCGCCTGGCTCTCTACCCCAGGCCAGCCTCCCTCCCACGCCTACTCCCTGTGGGGCACCAGAATGGGCCGCAAAGCAACTCGGGAGATGCGGAACAGGCCCACCCCGGTGTTCCCAGGAAGCCCGGAGGGGGCGCTCGCACCCGCGACCAAGGGGGAGGGTGAGCACTTGAGCCTGCCCACCTCAGCCTCAGCCTCAGCCTCTGCCTCAGCCTCAGCCTCTGCCTCAGCCTCAGCCTCTGCCTCTGCCTCAGCCTCTCCCTCAGCCTCTGCCTCAGCCTCTGCCTCAGCCTCTCCCTCAGCCTCTGCCTCTGCCTCAGCCTCAGCCTCTGCCTCAGCCTGTGCCTCAGCCTCAGTCTCTGCCTCTGCCTCTGCCTCAGCCTCTGCCTCTGCCTCAGCCTCTGCCTCTGCCTCAGCCTCTGCCTCAGCCTCAGCCTCTGCCTCAGCCTCTGCCTCAGCCTCTGCCTCTGCCTCAGCCTCTGCCTCTGCCTCAGCCTCTGCCTCTGCCTCTGCCTCAGCCTCAGCCTCTGCCTCAGCCTCTGCCTCAGCCTCAGCCTCTGCCTCAGCCTGTGCCTCTGCCTCAGCCTCTGCCTCTGCCTCTGCCTCAGCCTCTGCCTCAGCCTCTGCCTCAGCCTCAGCCTCAGCCTCTGCCTCAGCCTCAGCCTCTGCCTCAGCCTCTGCCTCAGCCTCAGCCTCTCCCTCAGCCTCTGCCTCAGCCTCAGCCTCTGCCTCAGCCTCAGCCTCAGCCTCTGCCTCTGCCTCAGCCTCTGCCTCAGCCTCTGCCTCAGCCTCAGCCTCTGCCTCTGCCTCAGCCTCAGCCTCTGCCTCAGCCTCTGCCTCAGCCTCAGTCTCTGCCTCTGCCTCTGCCTCAGCCTCTGCCTCTGCCTCAGCCTCTGCCTCTGCCTCAGCCTCTGCCTCAGCCTCAGCCTCTGCCTCAGCCTCTGCCTCAGCCTCTGCCTCTGCCCCTCAGCCTCTGCCTCAGCCTCTGCCTCAGCCTCTCCCTCAGCCTCTGCCTCAGCCTCTGCCTCTGCCTCTGCCTCAGCCTCTGCCTCAGCCTCTGCCTCAGCCTCAGCCTCAGCCTCTGCCTCAGCCTCAGCCTCTGCCTCAGCCTCTGCCTCAGCCTCAGCCTCTGCCTGTGCCTCCCTACCCTCCGCAGCTCCTCCCACCGCGCCTAAGTCCTCCCACCAGACTCAGCCCGCTATGTGCCTTCCTGCCCCTGCTCCTTGGCTGGCACCACATAGTGCCATGGAGCCACTTAGGTGAGGTGAGGTGAGGCACGGGAAAGGCTAGCAGGGGCAGTCCCTGGGAAGCTGGGAGAGGGGGAGCCTCGCGCTGGGGGAGCCTGAGGACCTGACCGCCTCTCACAGGCCACCTAGTTCCAGCCACAGCCTGGTGAGTGTCACCTGCGAAGGGGAGTGTAGTGGGGGAGCTGATAGTCTTGGGAACTGTACAGAACTTGGTGTAAAGAAGAGCCACACACCTTTCTGACAAAGGCAGAATGTCTCTGTCTGTGTTTTTGATTACTCTTGGAAGGTACATTTTCGCCCGATGAATTTTCACAGACGCGTGCCTGTGAACTAGCACTGCACACAGTATGGAAGTTTTCAGGATTCTTTGTGACTTTGCCTGCTGGTTGCCCTGATCCGCTTTGATGTCTGCTACCTCCTGGGTACTTCAGAATGGATCCAGGGTCCACGAATCGCCTTTACGATTTTCTTTTATGTTCTCTGGCTTGATTTCACTTCATTTCATTTCATTTTATTATTTTAATTCCAGTGTAATTCACATTCAAGTGTTGTAGTCATTTCATGTATACAATATGGACAGTCAAAAAATTCAGTGCATTACTCCATGCTCATCAGGACCAGTGTACTCTTAATTCCCTTCCCACACTTTGCCCACCCCTCTACCCAGCTCCCCTTGGGTAACCACCAGCTTGTTCTCTATGACAGCCTGTGAAACACTGCATTCTTTGAAGTTTTAACTGTGTATCATCTGTTCCCTTCTGGAATCCACTCCACCACAAGGAGGACTCAGTCCGACGCCTATGCAACAGAATCTGAGTTTTGAGTTTTCTCTCTGGGATTCAGGAAGATTCAATTCTTCATGGTTGCACAGGATCTATGTTTTAATTTTTTTTTCCCTCCACAAACTGATGCTTTCAAAAGACATACTGTTCCTTGGGCTGTTTTACTTTTCACGTCATTTTTGTGGATGGAACAATAATAAATGTGGGTCTAATTTCATATTCAGAGCGTCAAGCCCTGCAATACAAGCTCTTATACTTATTGCTCTTTGTTGGTTTCCCCATGTTACCCTCCCCCTGAGTTATGATGATTTTGTTCTGAAATTGTGAATTTTTAAAATTAAGATGACTTTTTCTTTTAAATTGAAACATGGAAATCCTCATGATTATTTCAGTTGGTCTTGTATTTAGTATATTCACTAGTAGAATTAATCTGGGTGTTCATTCCCTTAGTTCAGGGGCCTCAATGTGAGGGGACAACATTCCATATTCCCTTCTGGGGTTTACTTTCTGTTATGATGATGTATACTTAATCACTGTTAGCAACTTTCCCGAGAGAAAGTTGCCAGACAATGCAAGTCACCCTTTAAGGTATGGAATTTCACGTGTTTTTTTTAGTATACTCACAGAACTGTGCAACATCACGACAGTGGGTTCCAGATGTTTTACATTATCCCCACACAAGAAATCCCGTACTCCTTCTCAGAGAATCCTCATTTCCCCTAACCTCTGAGGCCCAGGGAAACAGGAATGTACTTTCTCTTTCCATGGATTTGTTTATTTTGACCCTTTGGTATAAATGGAATAACGCAAGGTGTGACCATCTGTGCCTGGCTTCTTCACATTGCATAATGCTTTCAAGGGCCATCGATGTTGCAGCGTGAATGGGTTCTTCATGTCTTTTAATTGGCTGAACAGTATTCCATTGTATAAATCCTGCACAGTTCGTTTGCTCCTCAGTGGAAGAACATTTGGGCTGGTTTCACTTTTAGATGATTATGGATAATGGTGCTAGGAACATTCATGGATAAGATTTTCTGCGGACATATGTTTTCAATTCTTTTAAGTATATACTTAAGAGTGCATTTGATGGGCCATGTGGTTTCTGTGTTGTATTATTTGAATTCCTGCAAGACTCTTTCCCAAATGACTGTACCCTTTTCCATTCCTGCCAGCAGTGTGTGAGGCTTCCAATTTCTCCACATCCTTGCCAACGCTTACCTGTCTTTTGGATGATAGACGTCCTGTGGGTACGAAATGATAGGTCACCCTGAATTCAATTTGTATTTCCTTCATGACTGACGGTTTTTGATTTCTTTTCATGTGCTTCATGACTATTTGGATATCTTCCTTGGAGACATGTCTGTTGAGATCATTTGCCTATTTTTAATGGGTTGTCTTTTCATATTGAGTTGTAATACTTCTTTTTATATTCTAGATATGTTTCTTATTAGGTATATGAATTGACGTTTTTTTTTTGCTATGTTAAAACTTATCTATTCACTTTCTTAACAGTGACCCTTGAATCACCAAAGGTTTACATTTTAGTTATGGCCCATTTATGTATAATGGAGTCTTTTTTTTTTTTAAAGATTTATTTATTTATTTATTCGACAGAGATAGAGACAGCCAGCGAGAGAGGGAACACAAGCAGGGGGAGTGGGAGAGGAAGAAGCAGGCTCATAGCAGAGGAGCCTGATGTGGGGCTCGATCCCAGAATGCCGGGATCACGCCCTGAGCTGAAGGCAGACGCTTAACCGCTGTGCCACCCAGGCGCCCCTGTATAATGGAGTCTTAACAGTGAAAAATCACATAGACATTAATTCATATCCTCATCATTATTTGGTACTATAAATTACAGGCCAAATATGAAAGGGTGATGGAAGAGTTGAAATAGTTCCTTTCAAGGTTTGCTATGGTTCCCAGAGAACTTGTACTGGAATATGTCATTCCCCTCATCAAATATTTCCTTATTATCCTATTAGTGTTCATGGGTTCAGTACTGATAGTAGTTACTATTAGTAACATGACTCCTTTTGGTTTCTCTCTCTCTCTCTCTCTTTTTTTTCCTAGTTAGCCTGGCTAGAGGATTGTCAAATTTTATTTTTATCTTTTCAAAGAACTAGTTTTGGTTTTATTGATTTTTTAAATTGATTCCTCATTTCTGATTTTATCAATTTCTGCAGAAATTATTATTTCCTTTCTTCTGTTTGCTTTAGGCTTACATTGATTTTGTGTCTAGCTGATTGTTTTAGATCTTCACTTTTTTTTTTTTTTGATGTATGCTTTCGGTGCTCTAAATTTTCCTCAATGTACCACTTTCATTGTATTCCACACATTTCATTAAGTTCTATATTCATCTTCATTTAGTGCAAAATATTTGAAATTTCTTTTGAGTGTTCTGTGTTTTTGAACCATGTGTTACTTAGTCCCAAATATTTTGGAATTTTCCAGTTATCTTTCTATTTTAGCTTTTAATTTTCACATTCTTTTGGGTCTCAGAACATAGTTTGCATGAGTTCTGTTTCTCAAAACTTCACAAGTATGGGTTTTTTTTTTTCACACAGCACGTGGTTATTCTGCTGAATGAGCCAAATGAGCTTTGGAAGACTGTGTGTTCTGCTGTTACTAGATACAATATTTCAAAAATGTCATTTAGATCAGTATATTAGAGGTACTGTTCAGTTCATCCTTATTGATTTTATGCCTGATACATGTATCAGTTACTGAAACAGCAGGGTTTCATGCCATAATGGTGAATTTGTGTATTCAACTGTCTATCCGCCAAGAGAGAGCATTTGTCCATTTTTCTTTCCCAACTTCAACTGTTTCTGTGTCACATAGTTTGATGTTGTGTTGTCAGATGCATGTATGTGAAGGATTGGTTATGTCTTTCTTTTTAACAGATTTATTTATTTGAGACACAGAGAGAGAGAGAGCAGAGGAGGGGTAGATGGTGAGGGAGAGGGAGAGAATCTCAAGCTGATTCCCTGCTGAGCTTGGAGCCAGGTGGGGAGCTGGATCTTACAACCCCTGAAATCAGGCCTGAGCCAAAACAGTCTCATACTTAACCTACTAAGCTATTCAGGAACCCAAGGACATAACCCCAGGTTATGTCTTAGTAGAGTATGGACACTTTTCACTTTAGGTAATGCCTATCTTTATCCCTGATCATTTTCCTGGTACTAAATTGGTTTTGTCTGAAATGAATATAGCTACTCTAGGTTACTTTTCATTTGTTTAACATGGTGGCTTATCTCTCTGTCCCTTTACTTTTAACTTACCTCTATTTTCAAAATCAGACTGAGTTTCTTGTAGAAAATATACAGCTGAGCCTTATGTTTTAAAAATCAATTCTGATACTCTCTTTTTTAGTTACTGTGTTGAGATTGGTCATATATAAAAGGATTACATGTGTAGTTGGATGCATCTCTACCATATTTATAAGTGTGTTCTAGCCATTGCGACGCAATTTCCTTTTTATCCATCACTTTTTAGTTTTTAATTTAATTAATTAATTTATTTTTATAATAATATTTTTATTATATTATATTAGTCACCATACAGGACATCCCTGGTTTTTGATGTAAAGTTCGATGAATTATTAGTTGCGTATAACACCCAGTGCACCATGCAATACGTGCCCTCCTTACTACCCATCACCGGCCTATCCCTTTCCCCCACCCCCCCCGAAGCCCTCAGTTTGTTTCTCAGAGTCCATAGTCTCTCATGCTTCCTTCCCCCTTCTGATTACCCCCCTTTCTTTATCCCTTTCTTCCCCTACTGATCTTCCTAGTTCTTATGTTCCATAGATGAGAGAAAGCATATGATAATTGTCTTTCTCTGCTTGGCTTATTTCGCTTAGCATTATCTCCTCCAGTGCTGTCCATGTTGCAGCAAATGTTGAGAACTCGTTCTTTCTGATAGCTGAGTAATATTCCATTGTATATATGGACCACAACTTCTTAATCCAGTCATCTGTTGAAGGGCATCTCGGTTGGAATGGAATAGAGAACCCAGAAATGGACCCTTGGCTCTTTCGGCAACTAATCTTTGGAAAAGCAGGAAAAAACATCCGGTGAAAAAAAGACAGTCTCTTCAATAAATGGTGCTGGGAAAATGGACAGCTACATGCAAAGGAATGAAGCTTGGATCACTCTCTCTCACACCATCACAAAGATAAACTCCAAAATGGAAGAAAGACCTCGATGTGAGACAGAAATTCATCAAAAATCCTAGAGGAGAGCATAGGCAGCAACTCTATGACATCGGCCACACAGCAACATTTTTCATGACACATCTCCCAAAGGGAAGAGAAACAAAAGAAAAAATGAACTTGTGGGACTTCACTCAAGATCAAAAGCTTCTGCACAGCCAGAAACAGTCAAAAAAATGAAGAGGCGCCCACGGAATGGGAGAAGAGATATTTGCAAATGACATTACAGATAAAAGACTTGTATCCAAGATCTACAAAGAACTTCAAACTCAATACGTGAGAAACAAATAAAAATCATAAAATGGGCAGAAGATATGAACAGACACTTTTCCAATGAAGACAGTACAAATGGCTAGCAGACACATAGAAAAATGTTCAAAATCATTAGCCATCAGGGAAATTCACATCAAAACCACACAAGACTACCACCTTACGCCAGTTAGAATGGCAAAAATTGACAAGGCAAGAAACAACAATTGCTGGAGAGGATGTGGAGAAAGGATCCCTTCTACATTGTTGGTGGGAATGCAAAGCTGTGGTACAGCCACTCTGGAAAACAGTGTGGAGGTCCCTTAAAAGTTAAAAATTGAGCTGCTGATGACCCAGCCTTATTGCACTACGGTATTACCCCAGAGATACAGACGAGGAAGAGGCGGGCCATATGCACCCCAATGTGCACAAAGCAGCATTGTCCAATAGCTAAATTGTGGAAGGAG
>NW_024423786.1:110407-111634 GCF_017311325.1 Ursus maritimus
TTCTCTATTCCATTCCACTGGTCTATGTGTCTATTTTTGTGCCAGTACCATGCTGACTTTGTGATCACAGCTTTGTAGTACAACTTGATCCAGCATTGTGATGACCCCAGCTTTGTTTTTCCTTTTCAACAATTCCTTGGCGATTCGTGGCCTTTTCTGGTTCCACACAAATGTAAGGGCTGTTTGTTCCAGTTCTTTGAAAAATATCATTGGTATTTCGATCGAGATAGCTTTGAAAGTGTAGATTGCTCTGGGTAACATGGACATTTTAACTATGTTAATTCTTCTGATCCATGATCATGGAATATTTTTCCATCTTTTTGTGTATTCTTCAATGTCTTTCAAGAGTGATTTGTAGTTTCTAGAATATAGGTATTTACATCTCTATTTTAGATAATTCCAAGATAACGTATGTTTTTTTGGTGCTATTGTAAATGGGATGGATGCCCTAATTTCTCTTTCTTCAGTCTCATTGTTCATGTAGAGAAATGCAACTGATTTCTTTCTTTTTTTTTTTAGCTTTTGGCTATTTTTTTATTATATTATTTAGTCACCATACAGTATATCCATGGTTTTTTTTAATGGTTTTTTTATTACATTATGTTAGTCACCATACAGTACATCCCTGGTTTCTGATGCAAGGTTCGATGATTCATTAGTTGCATATAACACCCAGTGCACCATGCAATATGTGCCCTCCTTACTACCCATCACCAGCCTATCCCATTCCCCCACCCCCCTTACCTCCGAAGCCCTCAGTTTGTTTCTCAGAGTCCATAGTCTCTCATGCTTCATTCCCCCTTCTGATTACCCCTCTTTCTTTATCTCTTTCTTCCCCTACCGATCTTCCTATTTCTCATGTTCCATAGATGAGAGAAATCATATGATATTTGTCTTTCTCTGCTTGACTTATTTCGCTTAGCATTATCTCCACCAGTGCCGTCCATGTTGCAGCAAATGTTGAAAATTCGTTCTTTTTGATAGCTGAGTAATATTCCATTGTATATATGGACCACAACTTTTAATCCAGTCATCTGTTGAAGGGCATCTCGGCTCCTTCCACGATTTAGCTATTGTGGATAATGCTGCTATGAACATTGGGGTGCATATGACCCTTCTCTTTACTACGCCTGTATCCTTGGGGTAAATACCCAGTAGTGCAATGGCTGGATCTTAGGGTAGCTCAATTTTTAACTTTTTAAGGGACCTCCACACTGTTTTCCAGAG
>NW_024423786.1:111644-113792 GCF_017311325.1 Ursus maritimus
CTGTACCAACTTGCATTCCCACCAGCCATGTAGGAGGGATCCCCTTTCTCCAAATCCTTTCCAGCAATTGCTGTTTCCTTTCTTGTCAATTTTTGCTATTCTAACTGGCATAAGGTCGTATCTTAGTGTGGTTTTGATGTGAATTTCCCTGATGGCTAATGATTTTGACCATTTTTTCATGTCTCTCTAAGGCATTTGTATGTCATCATTGGAAAAGTGTCTGTTCATATCAGAAGGTATGAATAGAACTCACTTCTAACTTGTTATAGCCAAAGGCGATCCAGAAGGCTTTCCAAGGTTCCAACAACCCTGATTGAAACAGGTTGGGGGGAAAAAAGTCAAATCCACAAGCCATATCACCACCTCTTTTGGGAGAAGAAAAAAAACATACATATGCACATTCATCTATATATTCACTTTCTTTTTTTTAATATTTATAATGAAAATCACAAAACTAAGTTTTTGAAGTATGAGAGTTAATCTTGCCTTTGTCAGGCAAGCCAGATCTCTGCCCGTTTGGAGCTGCACAAATCCACAGTGCTCCCAGGAAAACACCCTTCTCCGCCGCTCTCCCAGAGTATCTGGGAGCTCGGTCTGAAGGAAAACCAAGGTACATCTGCTATTCTTTTGCATGTAGCTGTCCAATTTCCCCAGCATCATTTATTGAAGAGACTGTCTTTTTTCCAACGGATGTTTTTTTCCTGCTTTATGAAAGATTAGTTGCCCAAAGAGCTGATGGTCCATTTCTGGGTTCTCTATTCTGTTCCATTGGTCTATGTGTCTGTTTTTGTGCCAGTACCATGCTGTCTTTGTGATCACAGCTTTGTAGTACAACTTGATCCGGCATTGTGATGACCCCAGCTTTGTTTCTCCTTTCCAACAGTTCCTTGGCAATTCGTGGCCTTTTCTGGTTCCACACAAATGTAAGGGCTGTTTGTTCCAGTTCTTTGAATAATATCATTGGTATTTTGATCAAGATAGCATTGAAAGTGTAGATTGCTCTGGGTAGCATGGGCATTTTAACTATGTTAATTCTTCCGATCCATGATCATGGAATATTTTTCCATCTTTTTGTGTCTTCCTCAATGTCTTTCAAGAGTGATTTATACTTTCGAGAATATAAATCCTTTACGTCTCTAGTTAAGTTAATTCCAAGGTAACATATGGTTTTTGGTGCTATTGTAAATGGGATGGATGCCCTAATTTCTCTTTCTTCAGTCTCATTATTCGTGTATAGAAATGCAACTGATTTCTGAGCACAGATTTTGTATCCCTCCACATTACTGAATTTCTCTATAACTTCTACTAGTTTGGGAGTGGATTCTTATAGAGTATCATGTCATCTGCGAAGAGAGACAGTTTGACTTCTTCTTTGCTGATTTGAATACTTTTTATCATTTTTGGTTGTCTGATTGCTCTTGCAAGGACATAGTACTATGTTGAATAATAGTGGCGAGAGTGGGCATCCTTGTCGTGTTCCTGATCTTAAGGGAAAGGCTTCCAGGTTTTCCCCATTGAGAATGATATTTGCTGTAGGCTTTTCATATGGTTTTTATGAGATTGAGAAATGTACCCTCTATACCTACAATCTGAAGGGTTTTCATCAGGAAAGGATGCTGTATTTTGTCAAATGCTTTTTCTGCATTTATTGAGAGAATCATATGATTTTTGGCTTTTTCATTCTGGATAAAATCTAAGACACTGATCGATTTGCGAATGTTGAACCACCCTTGCATCCCAGGGATGAATCCCACTTGGTCATGATGGATAATCCTTTTAATGTACTGTTGGATTCCATTAGCCAGGATCTTGTCGAGAATTTTGGCATCCATATTCATTAGGGAAATCGGTCTGTAATTCTTTTTGATGTGGTCTTTGCCTGGTTTGGGGATCAAGGTAATATTGGCCTTATAGAATGAGTTTGGTAGCTTTCCTTCTGTTTCTATTTTTTGAAATAGCTTTAGGAGAATAGGTATTTTTTCTTCTTTGAATGTTTGGTATAATTCCCCAGGAAAACCATCCAGGCCTAGAGTTTTGTTTTTTGGAAGGTTGTTTATCTTTGACTCAATCTCTTCATAATTAATTAGCCTGTTTAAAAAATCAATTTCTTCCTGTTTCAGTCTTGGTAGTTTATAGGTTTCCAGGAAG
>NW_024423786.1:113817-120797 GCF_017311325.1 Ursus maritimus
TTTTTTTTTGACTATTTCCTTGGCTGTGCAGAAGCTTTTGATCTTGATGAAGTCCCACAAGTTCATTTTATCTTTGTTTCTCTTGCCTTTGGAGATGTGTCATGAAAAAGGTTGCTTTGGCCGATGTCATAGAGGTTGCTGCCTATGTTCTCCTCTAGGATTTTGATGGATTCCTGTCTCACATCGAGGTCTTTCTTCCATTTGGAGTTTATCTTTTTGTGTGGAGTGAGAGAGTGGTCAAGTTTCATTCTTTTGCATGTAGCTGTCCAATTTCCCCAGCATCATTTATTGAAGAGACTGTCTTTTTTCCAACGGATGTTTTTTTCCTGCTTTATGAAAGATTAGTTGCCCAAAGAGCTGATGGTCCATTTCTGGGTTCTCTATTCTGTTCCATTGGTCTATGTGTCTGTTTTTGTGCCAGTACCATGCTGTCTTTGTGATCACAGCTTTGTAGTACAACTTGATCCGGCATTGTGATGACCCCAGCTTTGTTTCTCCTTTCCAACAGTTCCTTGGCAATTCGTGGCCTTTTCTGGTTCCACACAAATGTAAGGGCTGTTTGTTCCAGTTCTTTGAATAATATCATTGGTATTTTGATCAAGATAGCATTGAAAGTGTAGATTGCTCTGGGTAGCATGGGCATTTTAACTATGTTAATTCTTCCGATCCATGATCATGGAATATTTTTCCATCTTTTTGTGTCTTCCTCAATGTCTTTCAAGAGTGATTTATACTTTCGAGAATATAAATCCTTTACGTCTCTAGTTAAGTTAATTCCAAGGTAACATATGGTTTTTGGTGCTATTGTAAATGGGATGGATGCCCTAATTTCTCTTTCTTCAGTCTCATTATTCGTGTATAGAAATGCAACTGATTTCTGAGCACAGATTTTGTATCCCTCCACATTACTGAATTTCTCTATAACTTCTACTAGTTTGGGAGTGGATTCTTATAGAGTATCATGTCATCTGCGAAGAGAGACAGTTTGACTTCTTCTTTGCTGATTTGAATACTTTTTATCATTTTTGGTTGTCTGATTGCTCTTGCAAGGACATAGTACTATGTTGAATAATAGTGGCGAGAGTGGGCATCCTTGTCGTGTTCCTGATCTTAAGGGAAAGGCTTCCAGGTTTTCCCCATTGAGAATGATATTTGCTGTAGGCTTTTCATATGGTTTTTATGAGATTGAGAAATGTACCCTCTAGACCTACAATCTGAAGGGTTTTCATCAGGAAAGGATGCTGTATTTTGTCAAATGCTTTTTCTGCATTTATTGAGAGAATCATATGATTTTTGGCTTTTTCATTCTGGATAAAATCTAAGACACTGATCGATTTGCGAATGTTGAACCACCCTTGCATCCCAGGGATGAATCCCACTTGGTCATGATGGATAATCCTTTTAATGTACTGTTGGATTCCATTAGCCAGGATCTTGTCGAGAATTTTGGCATCCATATTCATTAGGGAAATCGGTCTGTAATTCTTTTTGATGTGGTCTTTGCCTGGTTTGGGGATCAAGGTAATATTGGCCTTATAGAATGAGTTTGGTAGCTTTCCTTCTGTTTCTATTTTTTGAAATAGCTTTAGGAGAATAGGTATTTTTTCTTCTTTGAATGTTTGGTATAATTCCCCAGGAAAACCATCCAGGCCTAGAGTTTTGTTTTTTGGAAGGTTGTTTATCTTTGACTCAATCTCTTCATAATTAATTAGCCTGTTTAAAAAATCAATTTCTTCCTGTTTCAGTCTTGGTAGTTTATAGGTTTCCAGGAAGGCCTCCATCTCTTCCAGATTGCTTAATTTATTGGCATAAAGCTGTTGATAAAAGTGTCTAATGATCCTATTTCATTGGTGTTGGTTGTGACCTCTCCCTTTTCATTCATAATTTTATTAATTTGGGTCCTTTCTCTATTCTTTTGGATAAGTCTTGCCAGCGGTTTGTCAATTTTATTTACTCTTTCAAAGAACCAGCTTCTAGTTCTCTTGATCTGTTCTACTATGCTCCTGGTTTCTAATTCATTGATTTCCGCTCTAATATTGATCAACTGCTTTCTCGTGCATGGATTAGGCCTGCTCCTCTGTTGCTGTTCCAGCTTCTTGAGGTGAGAATATAAAAACTGCATTTTAGATTTTTCTATTCTTTTGAGTGAGGCTTGGATGGCTATGTATTTTCCCCTTAGGACTGCCTTTGCAGTGTCCCATAGGTTTTGGACCATTGTGTTTTCATTCTCGTTGGTCTCCATAAATTGTTTAAATTGATTTTTGATTTCCTGGTTTATCGAATCATTCTTGAGCAGGATGGTTCTTAGTCTCCAAGCGTTTGAGTTTCTTCCAAATTTTTCCTTGTGGTTGAGTTCCAATTTCAAAGCGTTGTAGTCTGAGAATATGCAGGGAATAATTTCAGTCTTTCAGTATTGGTTGAGACCTGTTTTGTGACCCAGAACATGGTCTATTCTTGAGAATGTTCCATGGGCATTAGAATAGAATGAGTATTCTTTGGTTCTGGGGTGTAGTGTTCTATATATATCTATGAGGTCCAACTCATCGAGTATGGCATCCAAAGCCTTTGATTCTTTGCTTAGTTTTTGCAAGGGTGTTCTGTCTATTTCTGATAGTGGAGTGTTGAGGTCCCCTACTATTAATGTATTTTTATTTGTATGTCTCTTTATTCTGGTTAAGCGTTGCCTTGTGTATCTTGCTGCTCCCCTATTGGGGCATATATATTTATAATTGTCATGTCCACTTGTTGGATACATCCTTTAAGAATAATATAGAGCCCTTCTGTGTCTCTAACTATAGTCTTTAGTTCAAAATCCAATCTATCTGATATGAGAATTGCTACCCCAGCTTTCTTTGAGGTCCATTTGCGTGAAAGATGGTACTACATCCCTTTACTTTCAGTCTGAATGTATCTTTGGGTTCAAAATGAGTCTCTTGTAGACAGCAAATGGATGGGTCATGTCTTTTTATCCAATCTGCAACCCTGTGTCTTTATGGGAGCATTTAAGCCATTCACATTGAAACTGAATACTGAGAGCTATGATTTTAATGATGCCATGTTGCCTGTAAAGTCTTTGTTTATATCAGTCGTGACTTTCTATTCTGTATCACTCTTGGGGCCTTTTTACCTTTATAGAACCCCCCTTAATATCTCCTGTAGGGCTGGTTTCGTGGTTATGAAATTGGTTAATGCCTGGCGATTCTGGAAGGGCTTTATTTTTCTATCAATTCTGAATGACAGCCTTGCTGGATAAAGGATCCTTGGCTGCATGTTTTTCTCTGAAAGAGCTTTAATAATGCCCCCCCCAACCCTTTCTCTCATTCCAGGTCTGTGTAGACAGGTTTGACATAATTCTGATGCCTTTGCCTTGGTACGTGAGAAATTTCTTTGCCCTGGCCGCTTTCAATAGTGTGTCCTTGGATCTAATATTTGCGAATTGCACTATGACAAGACGTGGCATAGGTTTGTCGTGGTTGAGCTTGGGGGGGTTCCTCTCTGCCTCTTGGACATGAATGTTTGTTTCCCTCGCTAGATTAGGGAAGTTTGAACGGACAC
Source organism: Ursus maritimus (assembly GCF_017311325.1). Classification (NCBI taxonomy): domain Eukaryota; kingdom Metazoa; phylum Chordata; class Mammalia; order Carnivora; family Ursidae; genus Ursus; species Ursus maritimus. The sequence continues at coordinate 117,373 of NW_024423786.1, forward strand.
TTTTCCAATGAAGATATACAAATGGCTAACAGACACATGAAAAAATGTTCAAAATCGTTAACCATCAGGGAAATTCAAATCAAAACCACACTAAGATACCACCTTACACCAGTTAGAGTGTCAAGGGATAAAGAAAGGGGGGGTAATCAGAAGGGGGAATGAAGCATGAGAGACTATGGACTCTGAGAAACAAACTGAGGGCTTCAGAGGGGAAGAGGGTGGGGGAATGGGATAGGCTGACGATGGATAATAAGGAGGGCATGTATTGTATGGTGCACTGGGTGTTATATGCAACTAATGAATCATCGAACTTTACATAAAAAACTAGGATGTACTGTATGGTGACTAACATAATATAATTAAAAAAACATTAAAAAAATAAAATAAAATAAAAGGCTAAAGTTCTTTATGATTTTTAATCTTAATCTTGTTTCATAATTACATCAAATATTTTCCTAGCTTTAGAGTCAAATAAAAAATGCAAGGATATTCAAAGAAAAAAAAGATTGATTCTGTAAACCAAGAAATTAAAAATATGTTTAAACAATTTTTTTAAAGATTTTATTTATTTATTTGACAGAGAGAGACAGCCAGTGAGAGAGGGAACACAAGCAGGGGGAGTGGGAGAGGAAGAAGCAGGCTCCCAGTGGAAGAGCCTGATGTGGGGCTCGATCCCAGAACGCTGGGATCACGCCCTGAGCTGAAGGCAGACGCTTAACACCTGCACCACCCAGGAGCCCCTGTTTAAACAATTTTTGGAGTGTAAGAAGAATGAAAGCACATCGGTCCAAAACTTATGGGACACTGCAAAGGCGGTCCTAAGGGGAAAATACATAGCCATCCAAGCCTCACTCAAAAGAATAGAATGATCTAAAATGCAGTTTTTATATTCTCACCTCCAGAAGATGGAGCTGGAACAGAAGAACAGGCCTAACCCATGCACGAGAAAGCAGTTGATCAAGATTAGTGCAGAGGTCAATGAATTAGAAACCAGGAGCACAGTAGAGCAGATCAACAGAACCAGAAGCTGGTTCTTTGAAAGAATAAATAAGATTGATAAGCCACTGCCCAGCCTTATTCAAAAGAGTAGAGAAAGGACCCAAATTAATAAAATTATGAATGAAAGGGGAGAGGTCACAACCAACACCAATGAAATAGAAAGGATCATTAGAAACTTTTATCAACAGCTTTATGCCAATAAATTAAACAACCTGGAAGAAATGGATGCCTTCCTGGAAACCTATAAACTACCAAGACTGAAACAGGATGAAACTGATTATTTAAACAGACCAATTAGTTATGAAGAGATTGAAGCAGTGATCAAAAACCTCCCCAAAAACAAGTGTCCAGGGCCTGATGGATTCCCCAGGGATTTCTACCAAACATTCAAAGAAGAAATAATTCCTGTTCTTCTGAAGCTGTTTCAAAAAATGGAAACAGAAGGAAAACTACCAAGCTCATTCTGTGAGGCCAGTATTACCTTGATCCCCAAACAAGGCAAAGACCCCATCAAAAAGGAGAATTACAGACTTATATTCCTGATGAACATGGATGCCAAAATTCTCAACAAGATCCTAGCTAATAGGATCCAACAGTACATTAAAAGGATTATCCATCAAGACCAAATGGGATGCAAGGGTGGTTCAACATTCGCAATTGATCAGTGTGATAGATCATATCAAAAAGAAGAGTCAAGAACCATATGATCCTCTCCATTGATGCAGAAAAAGCATTTGACAAAATACAGCATCCTTTCCTGATGAAAACGCTTTGGAGTGTAGAGTTAGAGGGTACATTCCTCAATTTCATAAAAACCATCCATGAAAAGCCTACAGCAAATATCATTCTCAATGGGGAAAAGCTGGAAGCCTTTCCCTAAGGAACATGACAAGGATGCTCACTCTCGCCATTGTTATTCAACACAGTACTGGAAGTCCTTGCAACAGCAATCAGACAACAAAAAGGGATAAAAGGTATTCAAATTGGCAAAGAAGAAGTCAAACTGTCTCTTTTCGCAGATGACATGATGCTCTATATGGAAAACTCAAAAGACTCCACCTCAAACTACTAGAAGTTATAGAGCAATTCAGTAATGTGGCAGGATACAAAATCAATGCTCAGAAATCAGTTGTATTTCTATACACGAACAATGAGACTGAAGAAAGAGAAATTAGGGAATCCATTCCATTTACAGTAGCACCAAACATCATGCATTATTTCAGAATTAACTTAACCAGAGACGAAAAGGATCTATATTCTAGAAACTACAAATCACTCTTGAAAGACATTGAAGAAGACACAAAAAGATGGAAAAATATTCCATGCTCACGGATCAGAAGAATAAACATAGTTAAAATGTCTATGCTATCCAGAGCAATCTACACTTTCAATGCCATCCTGATCAAAACACCAATGACATTTTTTAAAGAACTGGAACAAACAGCCCTAAATTTGTGTGGAACCAGAAAAGGCCACGAATCACCAAGGAATTGTTGGAAAGGAAAAACAAAGCTGGGGGCATCACAATGTCGGATTTTGAGCTGTACTACAAAGCTGTGATCACAAAGACAGCATGGTACTGGCACAAAAACAGACACATAGACCAATGGAACAGCACAGAGAACCCAGAAATGGACCCTTGGCTCTTTGGGCAACTAATCTTTGATAAAGCAGGAAAAACCATCCAGTGGAAAAAAGACAGTTTGTTCAATAAATGGTGCTGGGAAAATTGGACAGCTTCTGTCCCTGTCTCCCATTCCTCATCTTCTGTGACCCCTTTTATCTGGATATCATTTTGATTTATGGAATCACTGAGTTCTCTATGTCTTCCTTCATGGTCCTGTAGTTTTCTTTTCTCTCTGCTTTTCAGCTTCCGTATTTTCCATCATTTTGTCTTCTATATCACTGACTCACTCTTCTGCCTCATTCATCTTTGTTTTATAGCCTCCATTGGGACTTCCTTTCCGTAATAGCATTTTTCATTTCAACATGACTAGATTTTAGTTCTTTTATTTCTACAGTAAACAATGCTCTAGTTCCTTTAACACTTTTCAAGTCCAGCTAGTATTTTTATAATCATTGTTTTAAATTCTAGTTCAGGCATGTTACTTATACCCGGATTGATTAAGATGGCAGTGTTAGTACCTCGTTCTTTCTTTTGAGGTGATTACTACCTCCTGTTCTTTTTTGGGGTGAATTGCTCCTTCTCATTTTGTGCAGAAATGAATAGAAGAAAGAAAGAGAAAAATAACAATAACAACAACAAAAACAGAAAAAAAGAACAGAAAAAAATACAAAACTAAATAAGAAACAAAACAAACATAAAAACTAGAGCTTGGGTGTGTTTTGGTCTGCTTGTTAAAAGAATCTAGATCCCAATAAGAAAGAAAGAAAGAAAGAAAGAAAGAAAGAAAGAAAGAAAGAAA
>NW_024423786.1:120807-130396 GCF_017311325.1 Ursus maritimus
AGAAGCTGGTTCTTTGAAAGAATAAATAAGATTGATAAGCCACTGCCCAGCCTTATTCAAAAGAGTAGAGAAAGGACCCAAATTAATAAAATTATGAATGAAAGGGGAGAGGTCACAACCAACACCAATGAAATAGAAAGGATCATTAGAAACTTTTATCAACAGCTTTATGCCAATAAATTAAACAACCTGGAAGAAATGGATGCCTTCCTGGAAACCTATAAACTACCAAGACTGAAACAGGATGAAACTGATTATTTAAACAGACCAATTAGTTATGAAGAGATTGAAGCAGTGATCAAAAACCTCCCCAAAAACAAGTGTCCAGGGCCTGATGGATTCCCCAGGGATTTCTACCAAACATTCAAAGAAGAAATAATTCCTGTTCTTCTGAAGCTGTTTCAAAAAATGGAAACAGAAGGAAAACTACCAAGCTCATTCTGTGAGGCCAGTATTACCTTGATCCCCAAACAAGGCAAAGACCCCATCAAAAAGGAGAATTACAGACTTATATTCCTGATGAACATGGATGCCAAAATTCTCAACAAGATCCTAGCTAATAGGATCCAACAGTACATTAAAAGGATTATCCATCAAGACCAAATGGGATGCAAGGGTGGTTCAACATTCGCAATTGATCAGTGTGATAGATCATATCAAAAAGAAGAGTCAAGAACCATATGATCCTCTCCATTGATGCAGAAAAAGCATTTGACAAAATACAGCATCCTTTCCTGATGAAAACGCTTTGGAGTGTAGAGTTAGAGGGTACATTCCTCAATTTCATAAAAACCATCCATGAAAAGCCTACAGCAAATATCATTCTCAATGGGGAAAAGCTGGAAGCCTTTCCCTAAGGAACATGACAAGGATGCTCACTCTCGCCATTGTTATTCAACACAGTACTGGAAGTCCTTGCAACAGCAATCAGACAACAAAAAGGGATAAAAGGTATTCAAATTGGCAAAGAAGAAGTCAAACTGTCTCTTTTCGCAGATGACATGATGCTCTATATGGAAAACTCAAAAGACTCCACCTCAAACTACTAGAAGTTATAGAGCAATTCAGTAATGTGGCAGGATACAAAATCAATGCTCAGAAATCAGTTGTATTTCTATACACGAACAATGAGACTGAAGAAAGAGAAATTAGGGAATCCATTCCATTTACAGTAGCACCAAACATCATGCATTATTTCAGAATTAACTTAACCAGAGACGAAAAGGATCTATATTCTAGAAACTACAAATCACTCTTGAAAGACATTGAAGAAGACACAAAAAGATGGAAAAATATTCCATGCTCACGGATCAGAAGAATAAACATAGTTAAAATGTCTATGCTATCCAGAGCAATCTACACTTTCAATGCCATCCTGATCAAAACACCAATGACATTTTTTAAAGAACTGGAACAAACAGCCCTAAATTTGTGTGGAACCAGAAAAGGCCACGAATCACCAAGGAATTGTTGGAAAGGAAAAACAAAGCTGGGGGCATCACAATGTCGGATTTTGAGCTGTACTACAAAGCTGTGATCACAAAGACAGCATGGTACTGGCACAAAAACAGACACATAGACCAATGGAACAGCACAGAGAACCCAGAAATGGACCCTTGGCTCTTTGGGCAACTAATCTTTGATAAAGCAGGAAAAACCATCCAGTGGAAAAAAGACAGTTTGTTCAATAAATGGTGCTGGGAAAATTGGACAGCTTCTGTCCCTGTCTCCCATTCCTCATCTTCTGTGACCCCTTTTATCTGGATATCATTTTGATTTATGGAATCACTGAGTTCTCTATGTCTTCCTTCATGGTCCTGTAGTTTTCTTTTCTCTCTGCTTTTCAGCTTCCGTATTTTCCATCATTTTGTCTTCTATATCACTGACTCACTCTTCTGCCTCATTCATCTTTGTTTTATAGCCTCCATTGGGACTTCCTTTCCGTAATAGCATTTTTCATTTCAACATGACTAGATTTTAGTTCTTTTATTTCTACAGTAAACAATGCTCTAGTTCCTTTAACACTTTTCAAGTCCAGCTAGTATTTTTATAATCATTGTTTTAAATTCTAGTTCAGGCATGTTACTTATACCCGGATTGATTAAGATGGCAGTGTTAGTACCTCGTTCTTTCTTTTGAGGTGATTACTACCTCCTGTTCTTTTTTGGGGTGAATTGCTCCTTCTCATTTTGTGCAGAAATGAATAGAAGAAAGAAAGAGAAAAATAACAATAACAACAACAAAAACAGAAAAAAAGAACAGAAAAAAATACAAAACTAAATAAGAAACAAAACAAACATAAAAACTAGAGCTTGGGTGTGTTTTGGTCTGCTTGTTAAAAGAATCTAGATCCCAATAAGAAAGAAAGAAAGAAAGAAAGAAAGAAAGAAAGAAAGAAAGAAAGAAAAGAAAAGAAAAGAAAAGAAAGAAAGAGAAAAATATGTATACACACAAAAATAAAAGGAAATACAATAAGAGGAAACAAATATGTGTATATATATAATATATAATATATATAAATTACAAAAGAATAAAAAATAAGTGAAAAAATAAAATAACTGAAGAATAATACTGAAAGACTATAGAATAAAAATAGAATGTATGCTATATACTCTTTTCCCCAAGAGCTGAAGGTTTGCATTCCTCTGTGATCAGAAAACTTGGTGCGAGCCAGTTGTTCATGCTGGTCTTCAGAGGGAGTGGGCTGTTGCGTTGATTCCCAGGGGCACTTGCCCTAGTGGAAATGTGCCTTCAGTGCACAGGGAGACAGGGTTTGGTGTAAGCAGCTCTGGATTCTACTATGTGGTGCTGTTTTGCTCCCTGCAGACTTTCAGAACTGATTGGTGGGATGAATATGGTGGCACCGTGTTCTCTGGTCCCAGAGTTTAAATTTCCTGCCCACCCCCACTCTTCAGTGAACACTCACAGAAAAGTGGTCACTCACTCTTGTCTCCCTGGTGACCATCAGAATTCTGTGTTATCATGGCCTGTGATCAAGTGTTTTTTCTCTCAGGCACATAACTGAGTTTCAAAACTCTGAATTTTCTGGACTCCTGCAGTGTGGACCTGCAATGTTCTTTCTGGGGTGGGGAGGGGGGTCTTGCCATGCTTCTGCCGTCTGTTGGAGCCTTGCTAGGAAAATGGTCAAACGACCAGGCAGCTGTTCACAGTTTATGACAACACAGAGGAGAAAATCTGCATCTAGCCTCAGTTTTCAGCCAGCTTCCCCACCCTTGCACCTGGGAATTCTGCTGCACTCAGCCACACCTGTTCTTCTTGTGACCCTGGGGATCCTGAGACCAACTATCCTTCCTGGGATTCTGTCCTGCTTCCCCACCTTTAAGCACTTTTAAGCAAGAGACATGTCCCACCCTAGCAGACTTCTAGCTCTGATTTTGCCCTCCACTTGTTATAATACTTTGCAATTCCCTCCTTAAGCAGGCTTCCTACCCTCTGCACTATCCACAGATATATCACCCCAGATTGAAGTCTCTGCACCCCTGCATTCCAAAAAGTGGTCACTTTTCTTTTATTTTTAAAGATTTTATTTATTTATTTATTTATTTATTTATTTATTTATTTATTTATTTTCAGCTAGCCAATGTATAGTACACCTGGCTTTTGATATAGTGTTTGATGATTCATTAGTTGCATATAACACCCAGTGCTCATCACAACACATGCCTTCCCTAATACCCACCACCTGGCTACCATATCCCCCCACTCTCCTCCCCTCTGAAACCCTCAGTTTCCCAGAGTCCATAGTCTCTCATGGTTCATCTCCCTCTCTGATTCCTCCTCCTTCAGTTTTCCCTCCCTTCCCCTATGGTCTTCTGTGATATTCCTTATGTTCCATGTATGAGTGACCATATGATAATTGTCTTTCTCTGCTTGACTTATTTCACTTAGCATAACCCCCTCCAGTTCCATCCATGTCAATGCAAATGGGGGGTATTCATCCTTTCTGATGGCTGAGTAATATTCCATTGCATACATGGACCATATCTTCTTTATCCATTCATCTGTTGAAGGACATCTGAGCTCCTTCCACAGTTTGGCTATTGTGGACATTGCTGCTATGAACATTGTGATGCCTGTACCCTGCTTTTCTCTACATCTGTATCTTTGGGGTAAGTACCCAGTAGTCCAATTGCTGGGTCATAGGGTAGTTCTATTTTTTTACTTTTTGAGGAACCTCCATACCATTTTCCAAGTGGCTGACCAGCATACATTCCCACCAACAGTTTAAGAGGGTTCCTCTTTCTCCACATCCTCTCCACCATTTGTTGTTTCCTGCCTTGTTAATTTTTGCCATTCTAACTGGTGTAAGGTGGTATCTCAATGTGGTTTTGATTTGAATTTCCCCAATGGCTAGTGATGTTAAACATTTTTTTCATGTGTCTGTTAGCCATTCATATGTCTTCTTTGGAGAAGTGTTTGTTCATGTCTTCGATCATTTTTTGATTTGATTATTTGTTTTTTGGGTGTTGAGTTTGAGAAGTTCTTTATAGATTTTATCTATAAATCTATATATCTTTATCTATAAATCTATATGTCTTTATCTGTAATGTCATTGCAAATATCTTCTCCCATTCCGTGGGTTCCTGTTTGTTTTGTGGACTGTTTCCTTAGCTGTGTAAAAACTTTTTAACTTGATGAAGTCCCAAAAGTTCATCTTCGCTTTTGTTTCCCTTGCCTTAGGAGATGTGTCTTGAAAGAAGTTGCTGTGGCCGATGTCAAAGAGCTTACTGACCGTGTTCTCCTCTAGGGTTTGGATGGATTCCTGTCTCACATTGAGGTGTTTCACCCATTTAGAGATTATCTTTGTGCATGGTGTAAGGGAATGATTGAGTTTCATTCTTCTGTATATAGCTATCCAATTTTCCCAGCACCATTTATTGAAGATACTGTCTTTTTTCCATTGGATATTTTTTCCTGCTTTGTCAAAGACTATTTGGCCATAGAGTTGAAGGTGCATTTCTGGAAGCTCTGTTCTGTTCCATTGGTCTATGTGTCTGTTTTTGTGCCAATACCATGCTGTCTTGGTGATCACAGCTTTGTAATATAGTTTGAATTCAGGCAACATGATGCCCCCAGCTTTATTTTTCTTTTTGAACATTCCCTTGGTGATTCAGGGTCTTTTCTGGTTCCAAACAAATTTTAGGATTATTTGTTCCAGCTCTTTGAAAAATGCTAATGGTATTTTATTAATGATGGCATTGAAAGTATAGATTGCTCTGGGCATTATAGACATTTTCACAATGTTTATTCTTCCAATCCTTGAGCATGGAAAGTTTTTCCATCTTTTTGTGTCTTCCTCAATTTCTTTCATAAGTATTCTGTAGTTTCTAGAGTATAGATCCTTTACCTCTTTGGTTGGGTTTATTCCTAGGTATCTTTATGATTTTGGGTGCTATTATAAATGGAATTGATTTACTAATTTCTCTTTCTACAGTTATATTTTTAGTGTATAGAAAAGCATCTGATTTCTGTGCATAGATTTTGTATCCTGCCACGTTACTGAATTGCTGTATGAGTTCTAGTAATTTGAGAGCGGAGTATTTTGGGTTTTCCACATCAAGTATCATGTCATCTTCAAAGAGAGAGAGTTTGACTTCTTCTTTGCCAATTTGAATACCCTTTATTTCTTTTTGTTGTCTGATTGCTGTTGCTAGGACTTCTAGTACTATGTTGAACAGTAATGGTGAGAGTGGGCATCCCTGTCATGTTCCTGACCCTAAGGGAAAAGCTCTCAGTTTTTCTCCATTGAGAATGATATTTGCTGTGGGCTTTTCATAGATGGATTTTATAATATTGAGGAATGTTCCCTCAATCCCTACACTCTGAAGAGTTTTAATCAGGAAAGGATGCTGTATTTTGTGAAATGCTTTATTTCTGTCATTTTAAATACATACAATTTAGTTGTGCATAACACCCAACACACGTGGAATGTCTACAATAACTGAACTGTGGAAGGAGCCTAGATGGCCTTCAACGATGAATGGGGAAAGGATACAATTCTTGATCTGTAAAATATTTATTGGAAATTTTATGGGTTTCATTTCAATTAGATCCATTAGATACACCATTAGCAGTTAGGACAAATAATAGGGTATTCTACTTAGCAGAGAAATATCATTCCATAAAGACATCACAAGAGAAGAAACTAGACACCAATATCCCTTATAAATATAGATTAAAATGTCCTTAATAAAATGATAACAAAATGAATCTAGCAGCATATTGAAGAGATTATGCTCCATGGGCAACTAGGACTCATCCAAGGAATACAAGGGTAGGTCAACATAAAATAAATTAATGTAAAATACCACATGAATAGACTAAAGGGGGAAAAATCTCAATTGATGCAGAAAAAGTATTTTGCAAAATCAAATAACCTTTTCCTGGTTTAAAAAAAATAGGGGTGTAGGGGTGGCTCAGTTGGTTAAGCTTTTGACTCTTTGTTTGTTTGTTTGTTTTTGTTTTTGTTTTTTTGTTTTTCACCAAGTCAGGCTCCTTCATTTTATTTTATTTTATTTTATTTTTTATTTTATTTTATTTTAATTTTTTAAATTATATTATGTTAGTCACCATACAGTACATCCCTAGTTTTCGACGTAAAGTTCCATGATTCATTACTTGCATATAACACCCAGTGCACCATGCAATACTGCCCTCCTTAATACCCATCACCAGCCTATCCCATTCCCCCAACCCCATCCCCTCTGAAGCCCTCAGTAGGTTTCCCAGAGTCCATAGTCTCTCATGGTTCATTTCTCCTTCTGTTTACCCCCCTTTCTTCTTCCCCTTCTTCTCCTACCGATCTTCCTATTTCTTATGTTCCATAAATGAGTGAAACCATATGATAATTGTCTTTCTCTGCTTGACTTATTTCGCTAAGCTTTTGACTCTTATTTTGGCTCAGGTTATGATCTCAGGGTCCTGGGATCCAGCCCTGCATTGGCTTACACTCAGCACAGAGTCTGCTTGTCTTTCTCTCTCTGCTCCTCCCCCCACCAATAAATACAAAAAACCTTTAAAAAACACTCAGTAACCTTGGAATAGAAAGCAATTTCCTCCACATGATATTTATGAAAAATCCACAGCTACCATCATACTTAGTGATGAAAGACTGAAAACTTTCCGGTAAGATCAAGAATGAGACAAAAATGTCCTCTTTACCCACTCCTATTCAATATTGTACCAAAAGTCTTAGCCAAAAGAATTGAATAAGAAAGATTTTTTAAAAAATGCATCCATACGGAAAAAAAAGAAGTAAACATGCATATTGATAGATGACATGATTTTGTACATAGAAAATCCTAAATAATCACCACATAAAACTATTTGAATTAATAGACAATGAATAATCTGAATGGAAAATTATGAAAGCAATTATGTGTAGAATAGCATCAAAACCAGTAAGAAATGTAGGAAAAAATGTAACAGATGTGACAGGTGGATGTTCATGTTTCTGTCTGTGCATGCCAGTTGCTCCAGTATTTCTTGAGAAGGCTCTCTTTCATCCCTTAATTGCCTTTCCCCTTTATCAAAAGTAATTTGGAAGTACACTAGTTTTAAATCAGGAAAGCCATTGGAATTTTTAAAATTTAACTTCAGATGTAGTGTTCAATAATTCATCAGTTGCATATAACACCCAGTGGTCACCATTAGAATTTTGACTGCTTTGGGTACTATGAATATTTTAACAATACTAATTCTTCCAATCCATGAGCATGCCAGTTTTTATGTTTTTAACAGTATTTCTGGAATCTTGGCACCAATACATAAATGTATTTGTAATGTAACTCCAAAAACTCCAAAAACGCCAAAAACAGTATTTTAACAGTATTTAACTGTTTTTAACAGTATTTCTGGAATCTTGGCACCAATACATAAATGTATTTGTAATGACTTTGTGTAAACAGAAAACTCCAAAACAATTCAGCACTCTGATAAGAGAAGCAATCTCTAGACAGATTTTTTTTGTGTGAGGGGCAGGGAATGGCAAACCTTTCTATTTGTGTATTAAGTTATTTTCCTCAATGAACAAACTGTGTATTTTATTGTGAAGTATTTATCTACAATTTAATATCCAAGCAGATGGCGTCCTTCCTCCAGAAATAAGGACAGAAACAGGGAGTAGCAGTTAAGATGGTGGAGGAGTAGGGGTCCCTTTTTCAGCTGGTCCCCTGAGTCGAGCTGGATAGGTACCAGACCATCCTGAACATCCACAGAATCAGCCTGAGATGCAGGAAGATACATCTGGATTGCTACAAATGAACATCTCCAGTGCTGAGTAGTGAGGTATGAAGCGGGGAGCTGTGAATCCGTGCACAGATATCGGAAGATAAATGGAAGGGGGAGGGGCCTCCATGCTTGGGCACCGGGAAGAGGTAGCCACCTGCACTGGGGAGCAGACTGATTCGTGGACTGGCACCCGCGAGAGAGCAGACTGAAACCGTGAGCCGGGGAATGCATGCGACCAGTCTGAAAACCAGACCTCCGGAGTGCGCGAACCACACTGGAACGGAGCTCTGGAATGCGCGGGGGCGGCTGGTGGTGGGCGCTGTTAGAAACACAAAGGACAGAGACGTGCCGGCCCTGGAAGTGAGGGCTGGGACGCCAGGTGTTGGGCGCACATCCTGGGACGCTGCAGGGTTGAACAGCACCAACAGAAACAGAGTGGCCAGAACACCAGTGGAGAACGGTCTGCGACCCCTCTGTTCCGAGACAGAGGCTGAGATTCCACTACTGCTGCTCTGACTCTCAGAAGAGACACAGCAAACTGCCAGGGAAAGCTGCCAGGGAACAAAGGCCTGGAAATACCGGCTCATAGTGTGCCCATCCCCATCCCCCCTCACAGGGGACACAGAGACTCTACCCAAACAGGGTTGCCTGAGTATCAGTGCGGCAGGCCCCTTCCGCAGAAGGCAGGCTGAAAAATCAAGAAGCCCACATCCCTAAGGTCCTTTTAAAACAAGTGCACACTGCCTGGGTCTTGGTCAATAATTTGGGCTCTGGACAACCCCACAACCTCTCCTCATCAGAATGATGAGAAGGAGAAGTCCCCCCCAGCAAAGAAAAGACAATGAGTCTGTGGCGTCTGCCACAGAACTAATGGATATGGGTATAACCAAATTATCAGAAATGGAATTCAGAGTAACAATGGTCAAGATGATGTTTCGGCTTGAAAAAAGTATTAACGAAAATGTTAATGAAAGTATAGAATTTCTAAGGGCAGAAATGAGAGCGAATCTGGCAGAAATTAAAAATTCTATGAATCAAATGTAGTCAAAACTAGAGGCTCTGATGGCCAGGGTGAATGAGGCAGAAGAATGTATCAGTGAATTGGAGGATGGGTTAGTAGAAGAGAAAGCTAAAATAGAAACATGGCAAAAAAAAATCCAATCTCGAGAATGTAGGTTACAGGAGATTACTGACTCAATGAAACATTCCAATGGCAGAATCATCGGCATCCCCAAGGGGGTGGAGAAAAACAAAGCTCTAGAAGAGATATTTGAACAAATTGTAGCTGAAAACTTGCCTAATCTAGCGAGGGAAAAAAACATTCGTGTCCAAGAGGCAG
>NW_024423786.1:130406-143224 GCF_017311325.1 Ursus maritimus
AAAACAATTCAGCACTCTGATAAGAGAAGCAATCTCTAGACAGATTTTTTTTGTGTGAGGGGCAGGGAATGGCAAACCTTTCTATTTGTGTATTAAGTTATTTTCCTCAATGAACAAACTGTGTATTTTATTGTGAAGTATTTATCTACAATTTAATATCCAAGCAGATGGCGTCCTTCCTCCAGAAATAAGGACAGAAACAGGGAGTAGCAGTTAAGATGGTGGAGGAGTAGGGGTCCCTTTTTCAGCTGGTCCCCTGAGTCGAGCTGGATAGGTACCAGACCATCCTGAACATCCACAGAATCAGCCTGAGATGCAGGAAGATACATCTGGATTGCTACAAATGAACATCTCCAGTGCTGAGTAGTGAGGTATGAAGCGGGGAGCTGTGAATCCGTGCACAGATATCGGAAGATAAATGGAAGGGGGAGGGGCCTCCATGCTTGGGCACCGGGAAGAGGTAGCCACCTGCACTGGGGAGCAGACTGATTCGTGGACTGGCACCCGCGAGAGAGCAGACTGAAACCGTGAGCCGGGGAATGCATGCGACCAGTCTGAAAACCAGACCTCCGGAGTGCGCGAACCACACTGGAACGGAGCTCTGGAATGCGCGGGGGCGGCTGGTGGTGGGCGCTGTTAGAAACACAAAGGACAGAGACGTGCCGGCCCTGGAAGTGAGGGCTGGGACGCCAGGTGTTGGGCGCACATCCTGGGACGCTGCAGGGTTGAACAGCACCAACAGAAACAGAGTGGCCAGAACACCAGTGGAGAACGGTCTGCGACCCCTCTGTTCCGAGACAGAGGCTGAGATTCCACTACTGCTGCTCTGACTCTCAGAAGAGACACAGCAAACTGCCAGGGAAAGCTGCCAGGGAACAAAGGCCTGGAAATACCGGCTCATAGTGTGCCCATCCCCATCCCCCCTCACAGGGGACACAGAGACTCTACCCAAACAGGGTTGCCTGAGTATCAGTGCGGCAGGCCCCTTCCGCAGAAGGCAGGCTGAAAAATCAAGAAGCCCACATCCCTAAGGTCCTTTTAAAACAAGTGCACACTGCCTGGGTCTTGGTCAATAATTTGGGCTCTGGACAACCCCACAACCTCTCCTCATCAGAATGATGAGAAGGAGAAGTCCCCCCCAGCAAAGAAAAGACAATGAGTCTGTGGCGTCTGCCACAGAACTAATGGATATGGGTATAACCAAATTATCAGAAATGGAATTCAGAGTAACAATGGTCAAGATGATGTTTCGGCTTGAAAAAAGTATTAACGAAAATGTTAATGAAAGTATAGAATTTCTAAGGGCAGAAATGAGAGCGAATCTGGCAGAAATTAAAAATTCTATGAATCAAATGTAGTCAAAACTAGAGGCTCTGATGGCCAGGGTGAATGAGGCAGAAGAATGTATCAGTGAATTGGAGGATGGGTTAGTAGAAGAGAAAGCTAAAATAGAAACATGGCAAAAAAAAATCCAATCTCGAGAATGTAGGTTACAGGAGATTACTGACTCAATGAAACATTCCAATGGCAGAATCATCGGCATCCCCAAGGGGGTGGAGAAAAACAAAGCTCTAGAAGAGATATTTGAACAAATTGTAGCTGAAAACTTGCCTAATCTAGCGAGGGAAAAAAACATTCGTGTCCAAGAGGCAGAGAGGACCCCTCCCAAGCTCAACCATGACAAACCTACACCACATCACGTCATAGTGCAATTCGCAAATATTAGATCCAAGGATACAGTATTGAAAGCAGCCAGGGCAAAGAAATTTCTCATGTACCAAGGCAAAGGTATGAGAATTACGTCAGACCTGTCTACACAGACCTGGAATGAGAGAAAGGGTTGGGGGGGCATTTTTAAAGCTCTTTCAGAGAAAAACATGCAGCCAAGGATCCTTTATCCAGCAAGGCTGTCATTCAGAATTGATGGAGAAATAAAGACCTTCCAGAATCGCCAGTCATTGACCAATTTTGTAACCACAAAACCAGCCCTACAGAAGATATTAAGGGGAGTTCTATAAAAGTAAAAAGGCCCCAAGAGTGATACAGAACAGAAAGTCACAATCTATAGAAACAAAGACTTTACAGGCAACATGGCATCATTAAAATCATATCTCTCAATAATCAGTCTCAATGTAAATGGGCTAAATGCTCCCATAAATGCCACAGGGTTGCAGCTTGGATAAAAAGACATGACCCATCCATTTGCTGTCTACAAGAGACTCATTTTGACCTAAAGATACATCCAGACTGAAAGTAAAGGGATGGAAAACCATTTTTCATGCCAATGGACCTCAAAAGAAAGTTGAGGTAGCAATTCTCATATCAGACAGATTAGATTTTAAACTAAAGACTATAGTTAGAGATACAGAAGGGCACTACATTATTCTTAAGGGATGTATCCAACAAGTGGATATGACAATTATAAATATCTATGCCCCAACAGGGGAGCAGCTAGATACCCAAGTCAACTCTTAATCAGAATCAAGAGACATATAGATAAAAATACATTAATAGTAGGGGACCGCAACACTCCACTATCAGCAATAGACAGAGCACCTAAGCAGAAAATCAACAAGAAACAAGAGCTTTGAATGCCATACTCGATGAGTTGTACCTCACAGAGATATATAGAACACTACACCCCAGAACCAAAGAATACTCATTCTATTCTAATGCCCATGGAACATTCTCAAGAATAGACCATGTTCTGGGTCACAAAACAGGTCTCAACTGATACCAAAAGACTGAAATTATTCCCTGCATATTCTCAGACCACAACGCTCTGAAATTGAAACTCAACCACAAGGAAAAATTTGGAAGAAACTCAAACACTTGGAGACTAAGAACCATCCTGCTCAAGAATGATTCGATAAACCAGGAAATCAAAAATCAATTTAATTTATCGAGACCAATGAGAATGAAAACACAATGGTCCAAAACCTATGGGACACTGCAAAGGCAGTCCTAAGGGGAAAATACATAGCCATCCAAGCCTCACTCAAAAGAATAGAAAAATCTAAAATGCAGTTTTTATATTCTCACCTCAGGAAGCTGGAACAGCAACAGAAGAACAGGCCTAATCCACGCACGAGGAAGCAGTTGATCAAGATTAGAGCAGAGATCAATGAATTAGAAACCAGGAGTGCAGTAGAGCAGATCAACAGAACTAGAAGCTGGTTCTTTGAAAGAATAAATAAAATTGACAAACCACTGGCAAAACTTATCCAAAAGAATAGAGAAAGGAACAAGTTAATAAAATTAAGAACTAAAAGGGAGAGGTCACAACCAACACCAATGAAATTGGAAAGATTATTAGAAAATTTTATCAACAGCTTTATGCAATAAATTAAGCAATCTGGAAGAGATGGAGGACTTCCTGGAAACCTATAAACTACCAAGACTGAAACAGGAAGAAATTGATTTTTTAAACAGGCCAATTAATTATGAAGAGATTGAAACAGTGAGAAACAACCTTCCAAAATACAAAACTCTAGGACCTGATGGTTTTACCGGGGAATTCTACCAAACATTCAAAGAAGGAATAATACCTATTCTCTTAAAGCTATTTCAAAAAATAGTAACAGAAGGAAAGCTACCATACTCAGTCTATGAGGCCAATATTATCTTGATCCCCAATCCAGGCAAAGACCCCAATCAAAAAGGAGAATTACAGACCGATATCCCTGATGAATATGGATGCCAAAATTCTCAACAAGATCTTGGCTAATAGAATCCAACAGTATTTTAAAAGGATTATCCATCATGACCAAGTGGGATTCATCCCTGGGATGCAAGGGTGGTTCAAATTTCACAAATCTATCAGTGTCATAGATTTTATCAACAAGAAAAAGCCAAAAATCATATGATCCTCTCAATAGATGCAGAAGAAGCATTTGACAAAATACAGCATTCTTTCCTGATGAAAACGCTTCAGAGTGTAGGGATAGAGGGTACATTCCTCAATCTCATAAAAACCATCTATGAAAAGCCTACAGCAAATACCATTCTCAATGCGGAAAAGCTGGAAGCCTTTCCCTTAAGATCAGGAATACGACAAGGATGCCCACTCTCGCCATTATTATTCAACATAGTACTAGAAGTCCTTGCAACAGCAATCAGACAACAAAAAGGGATCAAAGGTATCCAAATTGGCCAAGAAGAAGTCAAAATGTCTCTCTTCGCAGATGACATGATACTCTATATGGAAAACCCAAAAGAATCCACTCCCAAACTACTAGAAGTTATAGAGCAATTCAGTAATGTGGCGGGATACAAAATCAATGCTCAGAAATCAGTTGCATTTCTATACATGAATAATGAGACTGAAGAAAGAGAAATTGGGGAATCCATCCCATTTACAATAGCACCAAAAACCATATGTTACCTTGGAATTAACATAAACAAAGATGTAAATGATCTATATTCTAGAAAGTATAAATCACTCTTAAAAGACATTGAAGAAGACACAAAAAGATGGAAAAATATTCCATGCTCATGGATCGGAAGAATTAACATAGTTAAAATGTCCATGCTACCCAGAGCAATCTACACTTTCAATGCTATCCCAATCAAAATACCAATGACATTTTTCAGAGAACTGGAAGAAACAGCCCTTAAATTTGTGTGGAACCAGAAAAGGCCACGAATAGCCACGGAATTGTTGAAAAAGAAAAACAAAGCTGGGGGCTTCACAATGCCGAATTTCGAGCTGTACTACAAAGCTGTGATCACAAAGACAGCATGGTACTGGCACAAAAATAGACACATAGACAAATGGAATAGAAGAGAGAACCCAGAAATGGACCCTCAGATCTTTGATCAACTAATCTTTGATAAAGCAGGAGAAAACATCCAGTGGAAAAAAGACAGTGTCTTCAATAAATGGTGCTGGGAAAATGGACAGCTACATGCAAAAGAATGAAACTTGACCACTCTCTCACACTATACACAAAGATAAACTCCAAATGGATGAAAGACCTCGATGTGAGACAGGAATCCATCAAAATCCTAGAGGAGAGCATAGGCAGCAACCTCTACAACATCAGCCACAGCAACCTTTTTCATGACACATCTCCAAAGCAAGAGAAACAAAAGATAAAATGAACTTGTGGGACTTCATCAAGATCAAAAGCTTCTGGACAGCCAAGGAAACAGTAAAAAAAAACTAAGAGGCAGCCCACGGAATGGGAGAAGATATTTGCAAATGATAGTACAGATAAAAGACTGGTATCCAAGATCTACAAAGAACTTCTCAAACTCAATATGCGAGAAACAAATAAACAAATCATAAAATGGGCAGAAGATATGAACAGACACTTTTCCAATGAAGACATACAAATGGCTAACAGACACATGAAAAAAATGTTCAAAATCATTAGTTATCAGGGAAATTCAAATCAAAACCACACTAAGATACCACCTTATGCCAGTTAGAATGGCAACAATTGACAAGGCAAGAAACAACAATTGCTGGAGAGGATGTGGAGAAAGGGGATCCCTCCTACATTGTTGGTGGGAATGCAAGTTGGTATAGCCACTCTGGAAAACAGTGTGGCTGTCCCTTAAAAAGTTAAAAATTGAGCTGCCCTATGACCCAGCCATTGCACTACTGGGTATTTACCCCAAAGATACAGATGTAGTGAAGAGAAGGGCTATATGCATCCCAATGTTCATAGCAGCTTTTTCCACAATAGCTAAATTGTGGAAGGAGCCGAGATGCCCTTCAACAGATGACTGGATTAAGAAGATGTGGTCCATATATACATGCAATATTACTCAGCTATCAAAAAGAACAATTTCTCAACATTTGCTGCAACATGGACGGCACTGGAGGAGATAATGCTAAGTGAAATAAGTCAAGCAGAGAAAGACAATTATCATATGCTTTCTCTCATCTATGGAACATAAGAACTAGGAAGATTGGTAGGAGAAGAAAGGGATAAAGAATGGGCGGGGTAATCAGAAGGGGGAATGAAGCATGAGAGTCTATGGACCCTGAGAAACAAACTGAGGGCTTTAGAGGGGAGGAGGGTGGGGGAATGGGATAGGCTGGTTATGGGTATTAAGGAGGGCACGTATTGCATGGTGCACTGCGTGTTATACGCAACTAATGAATCATGGAACTTTACATCAAAAACCAGGGATGTACTGTATGGTGACTAACATAATATAATAAAAAAAAATTTAAAAAAGGACAGGAACGAGCAAAAGAGGACACCTGAATAAAAGCTTGAACCTCCACCATGGCAGGAGGTTTGGAACCAAGAGGACTGACCACCGGGCAGATGACAGTGTGTACTACACCCTGGCAAGTACCTTGCTTGAAGCTACAGTGGTGCCCAGGACAAAGGTCGGGGGCTATGAATTCCACCAACTAGACCAAGTTACGTTGACCTTAAAGAAGAGGCTGTAGAGCAAGCACAATGTTTATTTGAGGTCTTAGGGATTGCAAGCTGGGAGACACACTCTCAACTCAAATTCAAAGGGTGCTCCACATTGCTAGGGGGAGTGCAGGCCTAACTCTAGGCAAAACCCCCAAGGATACAAGAAGTTGTCTTGAAAGCATTATGATGGGTGGCAGCAGAGTGTAATACATGATTGGCTATTTGGCTACCAGGTGTCACATTATTTGTTGTTTAGTCCAAAGCAGGAGGGTGTGTTCCAGAAGAGAAGGATAATCTTCAATTGACAAAAGTCCTAAATTCATGCTGTTTCCAGAAGTGAAACAGGAGACAGTAGGTGCCATTTCAATTCTATATCAAGTGACTATCTTAGCAATGGTGACTTCTTTTTGAATCTTCTTTCACAGTTGTATTCTTAATAGGATGTTAGCTTTATTTAATTCTTAAACGGGATTCTGTTACATCCACCAGTAAAATCACACTAACACATCTTGACAGGAAGCCCTTGGCCTTTGCCATCTCAAAAATCTATGTGTGGCTGAAATGTGGCTCTGGTCCTTCCTTGCTAAAAATTACCTGCTCACAATGGGCTGAAGTCAAAGAACTAAACACTGCAAAATGCAAATATTAAGTTTACCAAGGAGATTCAAAGAATTTAAATCCTGGCCAGGCTTCAATTATGGTACTGACCCAAAAGGTAAGCATGCTTACGACCAGCTTCTGGAGGATTCAATGACCATTTTGGGCTCCATTCTGATGGAGTCTCCCAGATCAGCAAACACTACTGGAGTCAAAAGTGAGGTCTTCAACCCGAAATGACTGCTGGTCAAAGGTGGGGCACCAACACCGCTGGGTCACCCAGGGAAGAGATGACTCTATCTGATCTTCCCTGCCACCCTGGCACAAGCAGGCCCCAACAGGGTGCAGCTGTGCTCCCACCCTGTGGCTCCTGAGTGATGGTGCCCAGAGGAACTGGATGGGACACCAGAGACTCATGAGAGCCCAAAAAGGGAGCCGGGGGTGAGGAAGGGAGGGAGAGGGACTCCCAGCCCCAGGGCGCCTGGGCAACTGCTGAGGCATTCTGGGCTGGCAGGCTCAGTGCTGTCCAGGTCCCCATGCCCTGCTGGTGCAAGCGCCCCTCTCCAGTATTTCCGGGGACCACCCTCAGGTGCCAGCTCTTCACTTCACTTGAGAGGCCTCATGGAACCTTCTGGAGTCTGGCCACCTGGCTTTGGCGAGGTCACGTGGGAGGGGTGGGATGGGCAACAGGGAGGTGAGTGAGGCAGGGAAGGTCCCAGTTCCCCCATCCCCACCTCACTGGGACCGCCCTTCATGCCCCTCCCATGCCTTTACCTGACTGACCTGTGGAACGTTTTGCTGCCTGGCCACTGAACAGGTGAGGGAAGGCAGGTGGGCAGGAAGCAGCAGAAAGGAGGGGACGGGGGAAGCACTCCTGGGGTCCTTACACTCCTGGTGCAAGCACCTCCTCACCACTCTGCCCTGCAATACACCAGGCATGCCTGTCCTGTCATTCTCTGCCGTGGCCCCATGGAACACTTTGGTGCCAGACAACAGAACAGGTGGGGAAGGACGTTGGGGTGGGGCAGCACCCAAGAGGCAGGGCATGAGCCAGGTGGGCAGGGCTTTGGCGGGAAAGGAGGCAGATAGAGGACAGGGTGGATGGACTCAGTGCAGTTGAGGCGCTCTCACTCCCTGGGTGTGAGCTCCCCCTTGTGGCTTCCCCAGGATCGCCAGGGCGTGCCTGTCCTGGGTCTCCCCTGAGTGGCCCCACGGGACTCCCCCACAAGGAGCAGGTTTTGGAGGGCAGGCCAGCATGGGATAGCCAATGTGGGACACCATGAGGTCACCCCCGTGAGGGCACTTGTGATGAGCACTGGATGTTTTATGTAAGTGATGGATTCACTGAATTCTACTCCAGAAACCACTATTGCACTCTAACTTAATAACAATAAAAAAAAAGAATTCTCTCATTAATGCCTATCACCCATCTAGCCCATCACCCACCCACCTCCCTCCATCAACCTTCAGTTTTTTCTCTAGCATTAAAAGTCTCCTATGGTTTGTTTCCCTCTCTTCCTTCCCCCCCCTTTCCACATGTTCATCTGTTTTCCTTTTTAAATTCCACATATGATGGTTTCACTTATATATGGAACATAAGAAATACGATCACGGGGGGAGGGAGGATCATGGGGGGAGGGAGGGAAAGTTGAATGGGAAGAAATCAGAGAGGGAGACAAACTGTGACAGACTCTTGACTCCGGGAAACAAACTGAGGGTTGCAGAAGGGGAGGTGGGTGGGGGGATGGGGTAACTGGGTGATGGGCATAAGGAGGGCACATGATGTGAGGAGCACCGGGTGTTATATGCAACTAATGAATCGAATCATTTAACACTGTGTGAAAAACTAATGGTGTACTATATGTTGGCTAATAGAATTTAAATTTTAAAAAAGTGCAGCAATGAAAAAATTCCACATATGAGTGAAATCATATGGTATTTGTCTTTCTCTCCCTTATTTCACTTAGTATAATATACTCTAGCTCCATTCATGTCCTTGCAAATGGCAAGATTTTATTCTTTTTGATGGCTGAGTAGTTTTCCAGTGTGTGTGTGTGTGTGTGTGTGTGTGTGTGTGTGTGTTCATCAGTTGATGGGCATTTGGGCTCTCTCCAGAGTTCGGCTATTGTTGATAATGTCGCTTAAACATTGGGGTGCATGTGCCTCTTTGAATCTATTTTTGCATCCTTTGGTTAAATACTTAGTACTGCAACTGCTGGATTCTAGGGTAGTTCTATTTTTAACTTTTTTAAAATTTAAATTCAATTAGCCAACATATAGTACATCATTAGTTTTGATACAATGTTCAATGATTCATTAGTTGTGTATAACACCCAGGGTATTTTTGGTTTTTGAGGAACCTCCATAAGTTCTCCAGAATGGCTGCACCAGTTTGCATTCCCACCAACAATGGAAGAGGGTTCTCCTTTCTTCTGCATCCTTACCAGCCCCCATTGTTTCTTGTATTGTTAATTGTAGCCATTCTGACACCTGTGAGGTAGTATTTCCCGGATGAATGACATTGAGCATCTTTTCATGTTTCTATTAGACATCTGGATCTTCTTCAGAGAAGTGCCTATTCATGTCTTTTGCCCATTTCATAACTGGATTATTTGTTTTGGGGTATTGAGTTTGATATGTTCTTTATAGAATTTATATACTAACAGACATGTCCTTTGCAAATATGTCCTCCCATTCCATAGGCTGCCTTTTAGTTTTGTTGATTATTTCCTGTGCAGGAGCCTTTTATCTTGATGAAGTCCCAACAGTTTGTTTTTCCTTTTATTTTCCTTGCCTCTGGGTCTTCCCTTGCCAACGTATCTAGTAAGAAATTGCTACAGCTGAGGTCAAAGAGGTTGCAGCCTGCCTTCTCTAAGATTTTGATGGTTTCGTTTCTCACATTCAGGTCCTTCATCCATTTTGAATTTTTTTTAATGTATGGTGTAAGAAAGTGTTCCAGTTTCATTTTTCTACATGTGACTGTCCAGTTTTCCCAACACTGTTTGTTGAAGTGACTCTTTTTTCCCATTGTATACTCTTTCCTGCCTTGTCAAAGATTAGTTGACCATAGAGTCGAGGGTCCAATTCTTGGTTCTCTATTCTGTTCCATGATCTATGCATCTGCCATGGTACTATGTGCCAGTACCATATTGCTTTGATCCTTAGAGCTTTGTTTTTTAAATATGTAAATTCAATTAACCAACTTATAGTACAGCATTAGTTTCAGATGTAGTGTTCAGTGATTGATCAACTGTGTGTAATATAGCTTGAAATCTGGAATCATGATGCCTCCAGTTTTGTTTTTCTTTTTCAGGACTGCTTTGGCTATTGGGGATCTTTTGTGGTTTCATACAAATTTTTGGATTGTTTGTTCCAGCTCTGTGAAAAACACTGGTGGTATTTTGATTGCATTAAATATGTAGATTGCTTTGGGTAGCATAGTCATTTTAACAACGTTTGTTCTTCCAGTCCATGACCATTGGAGTGCATTTCCATTTCTTTGTGTCCTCTTCGATTTCTTTCATAGCTGTTTTATAGTTTTCAGGGTACAGATCTTTTACCTCTTTAGTTAGATTTTTTCTTAGGTGTCTTACTGTTTTTGGTATAATTGTAAATAGGATCAATCCTTGGATTTCTTTTTCTGCTGCTTCATTATTGGTGTATAGAAATGCAACAGATTTCTGCACATTGATTTTATATCCTGCAACTTTGCTGAACTCATGTATTAGTTCTAGCATTTTTTTTGGTGGAATCTTTCGGGTTTTATACATAGAGAACCATGTTGTCTGCAAATAATGAAACTTTGACTTCTTCCTTGCAGATTTTATTGTCTGATTTTTTGTTGTCTGATTGCTGAGGCTAAGACTTCCAGTGCTATATTAAATGCTAATGGTGAGAGCGGACATCCTTGTCTTGTTCCTGACTGTAGGGGGAAAGGCTCTCAATTATTGCCCATTAAGGATGATATTAGCTGTGGGTCATTTATATATGGCCTTTTTGATGCTGAGGTAAGTTCCATCTATCCCTACTATCTTGAGGGCTTTTATCAAGAAAGGATGCTGTATTTTGTCAAATGCCTTTTCTGCATCTATTGAGAGGATCATATGGTTCTTATCCTTTCTTTTATTAATGTAGTGTATCACACTGATTGATTTGCAAACATTGAAGTACACTTGCGGCTCAGGAATAAATGCCACTTGATCATGGTGAATAACTCTTTTAATGTACTGTTGCATTCAATTTGCTATTACCTTATTGAGAATTCTTGCATCCATGTTCATCAGGGAAATTGAAAATTGGTCTGTAATTCTCCCTTTTTTAAAATTATGATATGTTATTCACCATACAGTACATCATTAGTTCTTGATGCAGTGTTCCATGATTGATTGTTCGTGTATAATACCCAGTGCTCCATGCAATACGTGCCCTCCTTAATACCCATCACCAGGCTAGCCCCCCCCCAAAACCCTCTGTTTCCTGGAGTCCACAGTCTCTCGTGGTTCATTCCCCCCCGTTTACCCCCCACTCATTTTCCCCTTCCTTCTCCTACCGATATCCCTGCTATTCCTTATGTTCCACAAATGAGTGAAACCATATGATAATTGTCTTTCTCTGCTTGACTTATTTCACTTAGCATAATCTCCTCCAGTTCCATCCATGTTGATGCAAATGTTGGGTAATCACTCTTTCTGATGGCTGAGTAATATTCCATTGTGTATACGGACCACATCTTCTTTATCCATTCATCTGGTGAAGGGCATCTCGGCTCCTTCCACAGTTCGGCTATTGTGGACAATGCTACTATGAACATTGGGGTGCATACAGCCCTTCTCTTCATTATATCTGTGTCTTTGCTGTAAATTCCTAGTAGTGCAATTGCTGGGTCAAAGGGTAGCTCTATTTTTTACTTTTTGAGGAACCTCCACACTATTTTCCAAAGTGGCTGCACCAACTTCCATTCCCACCAACAGTGTAAGACGGTTCCCCTTTCCACATCCTCTCCAACATTTGTTGTTTCTTGCCTTGTCAATTTTTGCCATTCTAACTGGCGTAAGGTGGTATCTCAGTGTGGTTTTGATTTGAATTTCCCTGATGGCTATGTTGACCATTTTTTCATGTGTCTGTTAGCCATTCATGTCTTCATTGGAAAAATGTCTGTTCATATCTTCCACCCATTTTTTGATTTGATTATTTGTTTCCCGTGTATTGAGTTTGAGAAGTTCATTGTAGATCTTGGATACCAGCCTTTTATCTGTAGTGATATTTGCAAATATCTTCTCCCATTCCGTGGGTTGTCTCTTTGTTTTGTTGACTGTTTCCTTTGCTGTGAAGAAGATTTTACCTTGATGAAGTCCCACAACTTCATTTTTTCTCTTGTTTCTCTTGCCATTGGAGATGTGTCATGAAAGAAGTTGCTGTGGCCAATGTCGAAGAGGTTACAGCCTATGTTCTCCTCTATGATTTTGTTGGATTCCTTTCTCACATTGAGGTCTTTCATCCATTTGGAGTTTATCTTTGTGTATGGTGTGAGAGAGTGGTAAAGCTTCATTCTTTTGCATGTAGCTGTCCAATTTTCCCAGTATCACTTATTGAAGAGACTGTCTTTTTTCCACTGGATGTTTTTTCCTGCTTTGTCAAAGATTAGTTGATGATAGAGTCAAGGGTCCATTTCTGGAGTCTCTATTCTGTTCCATTGGCTGTTTTTGTGCCAGTACCATGCTGTTTTGGTGATCACAGCTTTGTAGTATAGCTTGAAATCAGGCAACATGATGCCCCCAGGTTTGTTTTTCCTTTTCAACACTTCCTTGGCGACTCAGGGTCTTTTCTGGTTCCACACAA